>NC_081407.1:499894712-500079712 GCF_030272615.1 Cryptomeria japonica | reverse complement strand
AATTTATTTTAATATATATATATATAAAGTTGTTATTTAAAAAATAATAATAATAATAATATATTTATATGAAATTTTGGGTTGAGAATTATTAGTTGTAATGTTTATTTTGTTTATGGAATTGATTTATTTTATATAAATAAATAAATTAATTGATATTTTTTATATGTATTAGAAAATATGTATAATTGTGGAAAGGGAATTTTGGAGCTTAGTTATTGTGGAATGGTCATTTTAATGTGGCATTTTGTTAAAAAAAAATAAATGTATTGAAAACCTTGGCCAATTGGCATTTTATATAAGAAGATTATTGTCAACCTAGATTAACGAATAGGTGTGTTTAATTATTATATTCACATTTATTTTAAAACTGCAAGTCCTTTGTCGAATGTGTCAGATGTGTCATGTGGTTGTTTTCATGGCTGTGAATGGTTTTTGTCAAAGGCTTGTCAGATAGTCAACCCTGTGTGAGGGTTGTTTAGGCCAAGTAGGTTTTCCCACCATATTGAACTCCGTGTCTTATTTCATTTTACACCTTGGGTGGGAGTTCTTTTGATTTTGGTTAAGTGTCATATGGGAGAGTGGCTTTCGATTGGGGGTCGCGCCCAAAGAGGTTGCAGGGTAACCCATTGAAAGTTTTTTTAAATAAGTGGTAACTTAATAATATTTAGGGGGCTTGGTAGATGAAACACTAAATAAGATAATTGTACATCGCTCATGGTTTAGTGCTAGTATAGACTCAGGATGCAGCGAGAAGGACTGGAATGGAAAACCAACAACCTTGTCCTCACGAAAGGATTGTTTGGGTCCACATGAGACTTGGATGGGGCTGGGGGTTCGGGAGAGGTTACCAGGGTAACCCATGATGGGGGTCTAGACCTATGGAGACCTGCCAAGATAACCATACCAAGCTATGTGATGACACTCTTCCCTTATGGTCACTAGTTTATAGTCTTGTTGATTTCACCTGTTTGATGTGGAGTCATGTTCTTTAAGTTTACTATCTGTGAGCTGATCCGATGTTTTGTGAAACCATGTATTCTTTCCTTTTTTTTCTAGTGGGTCTTAGTGCTATCTCCTAGTACGAAGGGGTTATTCTTTTGAGCCATATGGTTGGGTGGTAGTGCCACTTTCCATCAGTATCATGCTCGCTCCTTCTTGCGAGGGTTGTCTTGTAGGTGTTCTAGTTGCTCCTTGGACTTGTTCATCTCCTTGTTCCAGTTGGATTCCTTTGTACTTCTTGGATCCATTATTGTGCCTATTTGAAGCTTATGAGTTCAGTGGTATCATTGTATTATTATGCCTTCTTGGTATGTTGTAAACTATGTAATTCATTATATGATCTTTATTAATTCATATGTTATCCTGTAATTTAAATGTAATGTGATTGAAATATTATAAGTTGTCAAATTTTGTAATGGTAATTATGAGGTTATTGAATGTTTTATTGTATGTTATTGAAGCATGTCTAATTTAGTCCTTTTAATGAATATCATTGCAATGTACTAGGAATAGTTGACATGCATCATAAGTGGTTAACTGAACCTTAAGCTTTCAATTTGTTTCTTAAGTAATCTTTGTTGGGGACCCTTTAGGATTTGGATAAGTCTTTCGCTTGTGTAATTAACATGTGCAATGTTATAACTTAATGCACCTTAATTATATGTTATGTTTAAAAAAAAAATATTTCCGCTTTTATTCCTTTGTTTTAGTGTGATCCTTTTGGGTTTCTTGGTGGAACATTACATGTTTTGTTGAAAAGAATATATATGCGTGTACAAAAACATGAGAGATGCAAGTAAGTTTGAGGATAATGAATATGTGAGATATGTGTATGTGGAAATTGATAGTAATCATATGTGACTTGATGTAAGGATGTCAATGTGATGATATTGCATTGCAAAAGGGATAGTGGATGTGAGTGTTATGATCTGGAAGGTATGGTGATCTAGATATTTTAGTAAGAGTAGAGTTTGAGCTTTAATAGTGACTGTAATCAACATATGGAGATGCTTCTATCTATATAGTTCTTTTCTCTGAAATCTATATTTCTATATCTTGCCCTGAGTGTAGTTAGCTTTAGGTTTGCAAGTCCTCTTTTGTATCTTTCCCCATGAGCAATTAGCCTTGGTGTGAAAGTCCAGAGAAGAATGCTCTACCTTTTGTAATTATTTTTATATAGTGGATCATTTTATGAGTTAACACTCACTGTGGTTTTTCTGAGTTTAGGTTTTCCATGTATAAAATATTTGGTGTTCCTATGTGATTGCTTATGCTACTGCTGTTAAATTATTCATAGTGTGGTTAAGTGGATTAAAAATATTAATTGTGTTGTGTTCTAGAATTTAATTTGTGTCGATTCACCCCCCTTAGCATCTAGTGTGTGTTCAACAATTGGTATCAGAGGAAGGCTCCTGTTGAGTAAACTTAATCGCTTGAGGTAGATCTGATGTCTTGAACACTATGTTTGAAGAAGAGTTGAATGATATCGATGTTTTAGATTAGGGTGATTGGGATGATGTTGAAGGAGTTGTTGGTATGGATGGAGAACTGAGGTTTGTGTTGGCTGATTTGGATGAATGTAGAGACAAGTATAAGAATGTTGTTGAGAAGATTAATTTCTTAAGGGGATTAGTGGATAGAGGATAGAGAGCTATTCATGGATATGAAACAAATCTTGATGAGAAGACTAAGGAATGCTCAGAACTTGAAGAGGAAGTGTCAAATCTTAAAAAGGATCTCAAAGATGCTAAAGATCAAATCAGTAGTGTCTTAAGGTTGAAATGTGGAAGAGAGACACGAGAATATGTCTTGCAATTTTAGAATACTGGATAGTTTGGTGAATGTTTGAAGAACAATGAAGAAAAGGACAAAGAAATGAAGAATTCTATTGAGGATTAGAAGACTTTTATGCCTAGCTAGAATTTTTGGAAGTCTACAATAGACCAAAGACCTCCTCCTGTTTCTTCCAGGTATTTATCTTTTAAAGGAAACTATTTTTCATGCAATCAAGTAGGGCACAAAGTAGGTGAATGCGAAAATCAAATAAGGAATTATTATTTCAATAAAAAAAATTCATTACTACAAAAAGTTTGGACACAAGGCTAGTGAATGTAGAAGTAGAATGAATGTGAATATAAATGCCAGATATTTCAATGGATATTGTTATGTTTGCAATGGAAATGGCCACAAAGATGTTAAAAGAACCTGAATAAGAATTTCGGGAGAAATATGAATGGAAATGTGAGGTAGAACGGTCTATTATGTTATAATTATAATGTTGTTGGGCATATTGTAAAATTTAGTAAAAGTAGTAAAGGAAGGAATGCTTGTCTGGAGAATGTGGTGGACTCTAAAGGAAAAGGAGTGACAGTGTGGGTAAATAAAACAAGAGAAGACCGAAGGAAATATTGAAGGTGGTTCGATGTCCATTGTGTATGCAGTTCCCTTTTCTGGTAAATGACTCAGACATCAGGGTTTGAGGGGGAGCTTCAATGAAAACATCTTTCAACCTTTTGGTTTGATGCTGAGATTCCTCTCAACATGGAAGATGTGTTTGATGTATTTTTGGAGGTTTTGAGATTATCTTGTGGTCCAGATGTAATTTTTAGAGGTTCAACAAACAATGTACTAGCTTTTCGAAGACCTAATTCATGAGTATTTATTTTGGCAATTACGATCATTTGTGCACTTGTGATTTGAGAAGAGAAGGAGTGAATTCAAGTGAAAGTGTGAGAAAAGGATTTATTAAGTAGTGACTTAGCGAAATGGTGAAAATTGCAAGTATCAATAATAAACCTAGGCCTATGTATGAGTTGAAACCCTTCATTCCATCGAAAATAGATCTTGTTGGAGATTTTTCTAGTGTGGATGGTTGAGTTATTCATAAGGAAGATATTTGTTAGTATATTCATGTTGCTTTAGAAGATTATGATAATGGGAAGATTAGGGTTTTAAAGTAGAGTAATTTAGTTGACAGTTCGTAAACATTAAAAAATGAATTTGGTGCCCTAAGGTACAAGGGTTTGGATACTTGGAATAGTTTTATGATGTTTGAAGATGAAGATATTATCAAAATTTTTGTTTGTAGGATTCCTGGTGAGCATATATAGCTTGACAAATCATACTTGATTTTGAAGGAAGTGTTGCAGGTTGTGACAGGGTTATGTGTGACTGGTGAAGTCCAAATGTTGAAATCTAGCAAGAATGTTGAAGAGAATCATTTGATCCATGTAATATCAGATGGAAGAGATTTGAGAATTGATTTTATCAGAGATGTAGACGTCAGGTATGCAACAATGGTATATCTTACAAACTTTATTACAATGATAGAAAAGGATCTTGTGCATTTACCAGAGTACATGTGGCTTATAGGATGGTTAGAGAAAATGTTGAATATGTTTTGTGTGAGATTTTATGGTGGTATTTGTTCAAGAATATCAAGATGACAAAGAGTGATATGTACCCATTCTAGTATGGTTCTCCGATTATCTATTTATTTTTTATTTTTTGCATGCTTTTCCTTATGTTGAGAATGTTTCATGGAGAGATGATATAACCATTGAGTCATAGATCAAAATTTACTTAGATGGTTTAGAATATAGTTATAATATGTGTAGAAATTTCTTTGAAAAGCTCATAAGTATTTTAGTTTTGAGGAATCAGATTCCTCCCAAGGTTTTGGACTAGTATGAGAATGACATTGTGTTAGTAGTTGATAAAGATAATTGCTTTTTAGAAGCTGTGGTTCTGAGAGTTTCTTGGGTAACTCTGTTACCTTATGAGGTTTCTGAAGATGAATGTATGAGATTATTAGAGAAACTTCTAATGATTCAAAAGGATCATAATGTAGAAAGACTTGGAACTAGGGAAGAGATTCTTGAAAGGTCTGGATTGAGGGAGCCTGAGAAGAAAGTGAAGAAATATAGAAGGCCATTTGGAGAGGCATTTGCCTCCTATTCTCAAGTTCAGAAGAAGGGAAAAAGTGTTTCAAAGAAGAAGGATATTGAACTTGTGAATATAGAAACTGATGATGAGGAAGAAGAGATAAAGGTGGAACGTGAATTAGTTTAGTGTGCTGTAGCATAAAAGGAGTAGAGTGTTTCTGAAGAAGTGTATGATGATGATGAGATTACAAAGGAAAAGGTGTTGGAAATGATTGAGAAGCCTAGCGGTGTAAAGTCTATTGGTGATTCATATCATAACTATGTATCCTATGGACATGATGTTATTCAGAAAGCGTTTGTGAAATATTTGGTGTTGAATAATCTGGTTGCTAGTGATGTTGTTGATCTTATTCTAGAGGAGCTTGTTGAGTTTCTAATAGAAAGAATGGATGAAGATGATGCCAAGGGAGAATTTACCGAAGCGAATTTGCATGAGATGATGATAGAGAAATGTAGGAGGGCACATCAAGTCTTAATTCTTAGTTTATTGAATTTTAGGAAATCTGTTGAAGAGGCTGAGAAATTATATAAATTATGTTTATGGTGGCCTGTTGCCACACATGTAATGCCTGCCAAAATACCCTATAGAAATAAACCAAAATCTACTAACAAAAAGATATAATTTTTTTTTCTTTCAAGATAACCATTACAACTACGCTATTACTAGTATTATTAATGCAACATTACTACCATTATTCATCAATGCATTGTTAAGTATATACATGAATACATAAATCAACAAGAACATAACCATAGAGTCATATTACGCAAACGAATTAACCATTTAATCATTAACATAACTCTATATAAAATCATACAATACAAACCCATTCCCTAGGGTATCTCAACGTCACTACTTGACAAAATCTTAACACATAACATGTTCATCTTAGAGCATCATATTCTATTATCCATATATTCATTCACTTTCCATACAACTATGATAAATCCTTAAAACATATGCATAACTTAGTCACATAACATACTCTTTAGATTCTTTTAGAAACCACCAAATCAAATACTCCTAATATCCATTCTTTCATTCATCATAAAAGCATCAAAGATTACATAGCCATTCTCTTCAATAAGACTACATTATCCTTTAAGTTTCATTACATATCTTTAAGATAACTAGCTCATTTACCTAAGCAACATAATCCATTTCATCTAGATAATTTCCATTCCTTAAATAAGATTCATATCAACAACCATTATTCTTTCATCTTAAATTTCCTTGAGGTCATACATACAATTCCATCTTACAATTTCATACAATACAAACATACAAATACTATCTCTTTCTTTCACATAAAACCATACTCTAACATTACATAAATGAGTATCCAATACATCAATGAATATACCATAAGAACTTCTCCTACTACTACATCATGTCTCTTTTTTAATTACATCAACAATTTTTTGAAGATACATAACATAAGGATACACAATATCTTTTACAAATATAAAGCATTATGATACAATGTCTTGTTGTCTTCAAAATCTAACTCACTTCAACATCCTTATAATAAGATGATCAAACTCTGTGCAAGAGGGATGTTAAGGGGAAGGAAACTCTTAGGACAACATATGACAATGTTTGATTTAACCTTCTACACTTCGGACTTATTCAGAGTCCAGGCGGGTATACCTTTGTGAACTAAATTCACACTTTTCAAAAGATAAATCCACAGCAAACTAGTCCAGAAAACTAGTGGATCTATTCACCTTGAAACTAACTCACCTTGAAACTAACTGAAACAAAGGAATGAAAATTATACTCGTATTCAGCACTTTGATCAACAAAACATGCAATAGACAACCTTGATCGATACCAGTGCCTTATCCAAGGTCTCAGAGTCACCAAAATTCAAACAATACTCCCCAAACAGAATATCTCCACACATCCCATTGGCTCGACCTCTTTTAATCCCTATATATGCCTAACATACATGAGAATTTATACATATAAAATCAAACTATGCTCATCAAGATTCAAGATGTTTCACAGGTAATTTACTGGTAGAAGTGATCCTTGCATATTTAATTTCTCTCCTAAAGAGAAAAGCTAGCAAACACATCTACTGAAAGTTGCCTTACAACCCCTATTCAAACAAAATAACCCTGGATTATTCAGTATGAAATAGTAAATAAATGCAAACATATTTGAAGATGACACAAAGCTTTACTCAAAACCAATGGTCTGTATATTGATATTATCTTCAGAAAAGTATTACAAGAAACTTTTGAATATTCCCCATTAAACTCGAAAAAAAGCTTAGATAAATTTCTGCAGCATTTTCTTACAATTCTTTGCAATGCTTTTTTACATAGTCCTGGTATCCATTTATAACAACATGAATGCACAAAGCTTCGGACTTTCCGAGGAGAATTAGTTACAATCATTTCTTTCCAAAAGAGGTTACAAAGCCTTTTACAAAATAGTTACAAGTCCTTTCTGACTTCTGCAGCTTCTTCAACTTGCTGTCCGGTTGTAACCTCTTCCAACTGTTCTGGAGCGCCCTCTAACTACTCTGCTTCCTGGATGGCATATTTCATTATCCATTCATTGTACACATCATCAGTTGGCCATGTGAAATTAATCACCTTTGTCTTAGCCTTGGTCAGCCTTTTCCAAGAATTCCTCATCTTGTTAACCTCTGAATTGAGGAAACCATAATGAGATTTAATTCTTTCTACCTCCTGAATTGTTACAACAAAAAAGGAAGCATCATCTAAATCAATAATTCCTTTTATCTTGGCTGACAATTTGGCTTCTAATTCTTTAAGCCACACTTGTTTGTCCTTTAATTGATTTGGGCTAGCAAAAACACCTGGAATCAATTCAAAAACCTGATCAGTATATTCCTTTTTATACAAGTTGATCTTCCTGTCAACATTGTCTACCTCTCCTGCCAGCTTTACTAGATCCTTGGCGGTGTCACAAGTGGATTTAATGGTAGGATCAGCCCCAGCTTCATCATAAGATGCACAAATAGCTTCCAAGTCCTTCTCTCTGGGCTTCCACTTGTCAAGAATGGGTGCCAAAATGGCCTTATCCCCATTTAGCTCATTCCTCATATCCAAAATATTGCCTATGTTATTTTATAGCAATGAGGCATTCATTGTATCTGCAAAACTAGAAATTGTAGCCCTTACTCTCTCCTCGTACTTCTTTGCATATAAGGCCTGAGCCTGTTTTAAATTTTCTAGTTCTTGAGGAGTAATCTCAACCATTTGAGAACTAGAGGGTGTTGGAGATGGTGGAAACTCAATGATAGGGCTAGTAGGTGGAGGTCTTGCAGGAGAAGAGGAGATCATTAGTGTTGAAGACTCACCTTGATGGTGTTGTGCAGTCAACTGGCTCTGCAGCTTAGCAATGATGCTATCCTTACCTCTTACCTCCTCCTTAACACTGTTATAGGCCTTCAAATTTGTCTCCAACTTGACTTGGAGGATCTCTTTTTCCTTGGCTTCCTTTTCTGCTACTGCAGCACTAAATTTTGCAGTCTCTAGCACAGTGCTAGCAGCTTCGACCACCCCTGTACTCTGCACTCTCTTCACCATCATTCCACCATGGTAACTTGACCCTGGGGTATCTTTGCTTTTCTTACCCTCATTTCTCTTGAGAGACTACATGACGAGTGCAGCATTATCCTTACTGAAAGTAATTCCCTCCATGGGTTTGGTCTCCTTTCGCACTGTGTCTAGTACCAAGGCATCTGCTATATCCCATTCAGGTAGAATAAGCACTCCAGTTTGTGCCACCATATCTCTCCCTTGCTCAGGGGTGATGGTCTTGAATTCTTCCATCATCTCTTGCTTTATTTCCTCCTCTACCAGGGCTAGATCTTTATTAGGCTGTTCACCTTTTCTCTTTTCACATCTAGCATTGTACCTATCTATGTTCTATTTCCATATAAATTGCATAAATGCTCCTGATGTGACAAAATTGTTGTCAGCCAAGAAGACATTACTTGCCTGCTTTATCTCAGGATCCCATTCCTGGCCTTTGAGTTAAGTGGTGGTAATGTCCATTTCAGCAGCAAGGGGTTCTTCTGGCATTCCTTCTTCCACTTCATCATAAGTGTAGGCAATTTCCCCTAGACTGCCTAACTGTAGGAGTTGCTCAGCTGCTGCTTGCTCATCTCCTATGTGGATATGGGATTGGGATGGAGAATACAAAGGTGCATCCAATTGTACTTCTTTCCCTACCCTCTACTTCTTTGGGCTCTCTTGGATGTGAATGACATCTTGTATCTTCCTCTTTCCTTTAGAGGTAGAGGGCTCCCCTGTTGTAGGCATCGACACACTGTAACTAGATTTCTTGTGCAATGTATAATCACTAGGAGGGATTGCTTTGCTGGAAGCTAACCTACTTAAGACCACTCTTTCCTTTTCAGGGTTGCCTTTAATCACAACTTCCTTCTTCTCCTTCAGGGTCTGCATCACATCCTCAAAGCAAATAATTAAAAACTTTATTTTCTCCTCTTGAGGGAAAAAGCTAGAAAAAGGGTCATAGTTGGCATCAAACTGATGCACAAAATCCAAGGATTTCTTATAAGCCACCCATTTCTCCTTCCTCAGCTCCTGCTCATCTAGATCAAACTCATTTCTGATGAGGTCTTCAGGAAACTAAAATTGATGGGGCCTACCTCTATACGTTGCTCTCTTTCTAAACATGCCGTTGAAGAAATCTTCTGGATCATCACACCTAGATATTGCAGTAGACAAATGATAAGGATTGAGAAAATCCTCAAAGAAATTCCAACCTCCCTTTGTAATAACAAATTGGTGGGCTATGGTAACTGTAGGGAAAATAGTCCCTTTACCCCTGCCTGTCAGTTCTGCCTCTTGTACACCACCAATTTGTCTAAGGATCTCTGCAATTCCCACTTTGAGAGGGACCTGATAGGGTAACAAGAATGGGGTGCCTCTAAAACCAAAAACTCTGAAAACTGTTGAGACTAGGTACAAATAAATGTCACCCCAATTGTGAACAATTTTTATGTTCTCTGCAAATTCTTTTGGTCTTATGAATTCCAAAAGAACCTTGGGGATTCTTGGGTTCTCCGAGCAGAGGAGAGTCCTGATCTTGGATGCAAAGTATTTGTCAAACTTCAAGAAACTGACATCCTCTCTATCCCATGACAACACAGTACTCCATAGTTGTACTGGCATCTTTTCTCCGTTCTCTTTGACGAGGTCTAATCCACTGGCAAAGTAATCACCACCTTTGAAAAGAAATAGATGCATCAGGAGTGAGTACCATTTGAAAGGCCTATCCACCTTTCCATTCTTTATTCCTGTTAACCCTCCATGGATAGCATCAACAGTGAAAGAAGCATAATCAAATGTTACTGCAAGAGAAAGATTCAAAATCTGAGCAATCATTAACAATTAGTGATTGGGCATATTCGCTTCAGCATCTTCTCCCAAAACTTGGCAAAGTGCCCAATACATTCCCTTAGCCCTAAGGGTGAACATACTAAATGAAAGGGGCTCTTTTGTGTTGGGTCCTACAATCGTCAACCCACCTATCTTCACAAAAAATTCCTTGAGAGGCCCATTCCTAAGATGATTCCTTTGTGCACTATAAATTTGAGCTAATGATTTGAAATTTATGGGTTCTAGAAAATTGGTAAACTCATTGAGCCCAAAAGCATTTCTGAATTCTTCAGTATTAATCTCAATAAGGGCTTTTCCATTTATGTCCCGAATGCTTCTTGTGACTAGATCATAGTTGAGTGCAATTTGGGTCAACAAATCCATATCGATAAATACCCTTGGGACTACCAACTTCCCAACATCTAATTCCCAAATACTGTTTTGTGGGGCTGGAGAATTTCTCATTCCAAATCCAACCTTAAATAACCCCAACCTAGACAATCCGACTTGTGGGTCTCTCAACTAGTTACCCTTGTCATACAGTCCTTCTCCTACTTTCAAACGGGGAGCTCTACGCACTAATTCTTTTGCTTTCGATGCCTGGTTAGTTGACAACGTCAGCTGTTCAAGAAAATCATCACAGATGGTTTTTTCTGGATAATTGACTTTCCCAGAAAAATCTCTCTTAGATGCCATTTTAAAAACGTAAGAAATGAATACTGCCCCTAAATAATTCTGTGACAAATCAATATCTTATCTAAAACACACCACACAAAAATTGCTACACAAGAATACGAGAAAACCTATTGTTAACTTGAAGGAATTTGCTCTACAACTGAATTGACTTGCTTTGTATCTGAAGAAAATAGCTGTGTATCTGCTCCTCTGCAATAATTCTTTAAAAAGATACCTTCATCCGGTTGATAGGAAATCATATATTGTACCCAAGGTCTTAACTGCAACATTGATTCTGCATGCTTCGGCCGTCCTTTCAAAATTGAATTCATGGGAGAATTCATATTTTTCGCTCCAACGGGCCACAATGTTCCTGCAATTCTTTCCTTTTGCTCTTTCGCAACTT
The DNA here is from genome assembly GCF_030272615.1 of Cryptomeria japonica. Taxonomy (NCBI): domain Eukaryota; kingdom Viridiplantae; phylum Streptophyta; class Pinopsida; order Cupressales; family Cupressaceae; genus Cryptomeria; species Cryptomeria japonica. Next base: position 500,068,297 of record NC_081407.1, on the reverse strand, counting down.
CACGAAGCATAACCATCGGGCAGTTTGGTCCTGTGAAATAGCGCCAACCATCCGATCAAAAGAAACTTGATCGGCCGTTACACTAACTAACAGCCTTGGCTCCACATTGGGTCCCGCTTCTTTATTGGCTATGTGCTACCACGTGGCACTCAACCACTGGCTTTGAAAAACCTTTCGCATTCAACTCAACGTCGGCTGCATGTCTTTCTTTTATACCGCCGGTTCCACCTTGGCGGGCCCACGGCTTCTTTTAAAACCATGTGTCCATGGACACGTTACCATCTATCATGATAGATGGAAGGTCCTCTTCTACTTTCTCTATTTCACAGGGTATAAAGCACGAGCATCTTACCCTTGTGAAATCACGTTGGCCGTCAGATCATTTTCTAGTTGCTCGACGCTTAACCATCTGAATAGACCCCGGGAGGGGTGGGGCCTTTGACTCAACTTTAAACACCTGGCGTCTAGTCACCTTCAGAGCTGACATGTCAGTTTTTCATTTGCCGAGAGAAGGCACTGGGCTCCGATTAATTCTTGACACCTGTATCTGCCAGGTCATCTCCTATCCTGCGACCTGACTCATCTCTGGGACCTGCCTTTTAACCTTTAATCCCGACTTGCTGACTGTTGTAGCTTATGTCACGTGTCGCCATTCTACTCACCTTCTTGACTAGCTAGACCATCTACTTGGCACACCATGTCATTTTCACAACTTCGCTGGTTGTAAACCACGCGCAACTTCGCCTAGCGAAATAGCGAAAGCCATAGATCCATCCGCGAGATGCACACTACTTACTGGGCCTGACAACTTTAGGAGATATACACATAAGGCATAAATTTTTGCAATTAATTCACATGACCGCCTAGGCAAAAGACAAGGGGGGACACCTCCTACGATCCCAGGACCCATTACTTAAGTGGATAAAGTAACGAAAGAATAGAAACCAGAGGGTTTTTATCAAACATTAGGCGATTTAAAATTAAAAAACCCTAAACCCTTAAGACCTAACATAGAGCTGAAGTAATTGAAAATGCATCTTACTCAAGACTTCAAAATCATAGCCAATTATGGGAAAGGAAAATCCCATTTTTAATCAGTGATAACATGTCTTCTTTTCTATGTACATAAAAATCAACTCGAAAGAATAATCACATGAAGATCCCAAGAATATAATCCACACACGCTAATATTCAAGAGAATATCCCAATGGTAGAAGGCATAAAAGCACCCAACCATGTGGAACCAAATAGGAACCACTCCCCATGCTAGGAGATGATATAAGGTTCCAACTCATACTCAAGACCTAAGCAGACACCTAACAACTAGAGGCATAGTCAATAAATAAAGGCTTATGGATAATGGACACATGTGGGATAGAGTGTCATCACATGCTAACCTCATTTGGAATCCGTCTCCACCTTGGAGTCACTCAAGGGATATCGAGTATACCGCTCCAATGGTCTTCCCAATCTAGGATCCCAGAACCCTCTCCCTGGGTCTATCCAATTGGGGCATACACAATCATATTCTTTATCTTGATTAGGTGAATTCCTAGATACCCAACCCACTAATAAATTATTAATTATGTTATCACTTGCAATTAAACCATAAACTCTTCATGTGGGTCCATAGGTCTAGACTCCCTTCCTAGAGATCTAGTGCTCATAACCTAGATCCAACACATGCAAGAGCCCACTCTCCCAACATAGACCAAGACCATAGGGTAAAAAAATAACAAGATACATCTTACAACAACATGAAACTCAACATGGGAAGCATCCAAAATTCCATCCGAAAACTGATACAAACTGAATCATAATGATAACTTATGCACGTACATACAACACCATATAACAAGAATCATTCCATAAGCTCAAAACATCATAATACAACAATAAAGAGAGACTCAAAGAGATACAAACATATAGAAAGGGAAAGAATATGAATCCAATGATATCACAGTCCTCAATAACTAGGCACAACAAACCCTCTCGCTGGAGCTGCATAAACTCATCCTCAACAATAAGGAATACATACATCTTGCTGGAGTAACTTGGAAAACATCAACATACAAGTGATAAATACTTGGTGGAGCACAAAAAGGATTCAAACATACCACAAAAGCATATATCTGTTGGCCATTGACACTCATCCAGCTTAGTTGTGTTGTCATTGATGGCAACACACACCATTTTGGGTTGGTCACTTAACCGATACTCATCGCTATTAATTGTTTGGCAGCCAACATTCAATCATTCAGCACACAAGGAATCGACATCGACAGGAAAGGGAAACTGGCAAACTAGGAACCGGTATATGAGGCTGACACAAAAGATTGATCCGACAGGTCTACACGGTAACGATCAAAGGCATTAGTCTTGAAGTTTAATGAATTTATTTTTGCTTAGGCCGACATGTAAATACATTGAATATAATTGTAAGCTGACAAAAGGCATTTATGTTTGTGTTTGGGAAGGATATTTAAGTCAGCCCGACTAGGTTATTTTGATGATGCATAATAAGGTAATGGAATATATAGTAATGTGATGTTGTGTGAGAAATCTTGATCGACAGAATGCGAATGTAATATTTTATAGTTGGTCTTGGATTTTGGTTTAGAGGTCTGGGAAGCGCAACAAGATACCGGTAAGGAAAGACACAATGTAAACCGGTATAGATTGTGCTTTAATCAAAACTCATCTAGCATAGCAGATGCACTCTCAGAGTTCAAATTTTTTTTTGTAACTCCATATGTGGTGTTTGTAGTCAGTGAGGATCCTTTTGTGATGAGAAGTGTGCTCTAGGCTATTGGCCTTCCTCCATGTGCAAGCCCCTATTGTAATATTTATTCATTTGGCTAGTGGATAGATATTGTGGGTCTCCAATCCCACCGTGGTTTTTCCTCTTTGACGTTTTCCACGTATAAATATTTGTGTTATGGTGGATGCTCTTGTGGTTGCTTCATTTCTATTTGTTGTTATATTTTTTCATGTTTACCAGTTATTGAATTGCATTGTTAATAAGGTTAAAATTGATTATACCATCAGAACACTAATTCACCCCCCTCTCAGTGTTCCCTGATTCCAACAATCGGTATTAGAGCTTGGTGCCTTGGGAGTAAGTCTAACAGCTTGAAGAAGATCCTAAATCCGGAAACCATGGAGACGAGTCTATAGAAATAACTTGAAGTAGCACTTGAGGACTATGATGCTGAAAGGATGAAGAAATTGAAGTTGCAAGATTAATTGAACTCTGCAAAGAAATTAATTCTTACCCTGTAGGAAAGGCCGTCATTTGTTCAAGCTAAAAGGAAGGAACTTTTGCAAAATCCGGATGATGAAGATAAGGATGCCCTTAAGGAACAATGTCAAAAACTGAGTCAGGAGAATGGTGTGATGAAGAATGAAATGAAAGCCATGACTATGAGGATGTCCAAGGAGATTGAAGACCAGAAGAAGAATGAAGAAAAGCTTAGCAGATCTCTGAAAGACAGATCTGAGGAATGCATTAGGTTGGCACATGAGAATTATGTGTTGAGAACTGAGTTGGTACAATTACAGAACAAAGAGCAAGAGATGGAAAGAATCATGTCAATCCTAAGAAGTGATCTGGATGTTGCAAATAAATACAAATAAAATTTCAGGGTCTGTTCTCTAAGGCTTGATGAACTATTGAAGGATCAAAGAGACACTGGAGACACTAGAGGTCTTGGATTTGAGCAAGGAGAAAGCTCCGGTACTGAAAATTAGGAGAATCCACCAGATAATCAGAATTAGAAATCATTAGTAAGGCAACCCAATGTACACAAATTTAATGGTAGATGCTTTTTTTGTAATAAGTTTGGTCATAGAGCAAGTCAATGCAAAAATAGAGCAAATCAGAATAACAATGCAGTTCTCGGTTAATGTTCAAAATGTAATAAGTATGGTCATAGGACAAAAGATTATAGAATGAATATCAGATGTCATGCATGTGGAAAGTTTGGACATATGGATAATCAATATAGGTCAAAGAATGGTCAAGGACTCAACAAGGCAATTCAGAAAAATAATGTCACTTGCTATGCATGCAAAAAAATAGGACATATTGCCAAATATAGTAGAAGCAAGAACAATCCGGTAGGAAATGATGAGAAAGGAATATAGAAGGTTGAAGACATCCAGAAGGAGCATGAGAGGAAATGGGTTAGGAAATTTGAAGATCAACCGATAGTGACAATCAACCCGGTTACTCAACTGGCAGAGCAGAATGTTCCTGCACCGACAAAAAACTTATCTGGTAACTAAGGCATTAGCCTTAGAGGGAGGCAAATTAATGATGAATCTTGCATTGCCCCCGGTAGAGGTCTGAAACCTTGTTTCAGATCTTGGTGAAGATAGTCTGGAGATTCATCGGCACTGAGATAATGGATTTTGTATCTGGTATGATATGCCGACATGCATTAATGTTAATGAGAAATTAGGGTTTTCAAGGAATAAAAGGGAAATGTTGGTTCATTTTCCATCACACTGCATTCAGAGTGAAACATAGCGAGTTCAAGGAGATTCAAGGAGATCAAAATCATTTCAAGCAAATTCTAGTGCATTCACAACAGATTTTCAAGAGCTTTCACCGATGAAGGTTGTGAGGTATTTTATCAATTTTTTGAGCTATCCTTTATTTGCAATGGTTTCTGGATCATCTTCTTCTCTAGAAGGTGTGGCTACCCCTATTGTTGTCGACATCAAGGATCGTCCACACCCTATTTTTCAGGCATTGTCCTCAGATTGCAAAGGTCACTGATTCGGTTGGCGCATTTTCTAGGGTTCCTGAAGGAGTTTTGTATGTCTAAGATGTTTGTGCATACATTCACTATACTTTGGAGGATTTGGGTTCTTTTGAAATCAAGAACATGTATATTGGCACTTTGTTGAACTAGAATGGGTCAATGAAACCAAAATTTCAAATTCTGAAGGATCAGGGTTTTACCGACATTTTGGAGATGTCAGAATTTGAGGATGAATTGATCTGGTATGCACTAAGCCGAGTCCATGGTGAATTCATATGGCTAAACCGGCCCCATAAGATCACTAAGGAGGCTATTCATGCGATCATTGGGTTACCCCAGATCGGTCCAACCCCCGGAAGGAAGAAGATTTCTAACAATGAGGTGGAGAAGTTAACTGGTGCAACATGTAACAACTGGTCCATGAGAATCAGTACTATAAGAGACAGTGCAATTCAATTTGCAAGCATGATCATCGGTTAAAAGGTAACCCAATCAAATCAGTTGAACTCTGTTTCTAGTTCATGCATTTTCTATGCTCACAAAATGATTAAGGAGAATGAAAAGATAGATCTATGTCAATGGATGTGTGATGAGTTGATTATAAACCTAAGGAAGATTAAGGGTGAGAAAAAGGGTACTTTTCGGTATGGCAACCTTGTTGTCTGTTTAATGCTTTTCTTTCTAAATGAGTTACCCAGAACTAGTAAGACTCTATGGGAATTTGATATACTGGTAGCAAAACAAATCAAAAATGCTATAAGGAATATGGGACGGGAAAAGGATAGGGACTCCATTCTTTGGGGTTATTTCAAATAATTCCAGAAGGAAATGAAGAAGAGAGAAAGAGTTCCAAAACATATTGTAGATAAGTACTCAACCGAAATCTATTTTATGGTGAAAAAGGATGAAACAATGATGGAGGCAGTACAACCTAGGAAGATCTAGCTAACAGAGATGGGCTATGAGGTAGATGCTGAGATCTTGGACCTGTATTCCAAGACTCTTATTGATGCCCCACTAGATGAAGCAGAGAAAGCCTTTGGGTCTGCAAAGAAAAAAGAAACTGAAGGTGAAATTAGATTCAATAAGAAGAAAAGGGAAGGAAAGATCAAGAAGGTTGGGGAAGCTATGCAGAAGATGTCCATTGAGATAAAGTAGATTATTGGACTAGATGAAGGGTCATCTTTGACAGTAGTGCAGGCTCTGCTGACAGCAACAACCGGCAAGGGTGTAGTAAAGAGGAAGAAACCAGAGACTTATATTTCCCCTATTACATCCAGTTCTGACACTGATGTTGTGCCCTCACAGATTCCCAAAATTTTTATCAGGATACCAAGGAAGAAGGATAAGGAAGTAAAGAAGCAGAAAGTGAAGGTTACCTCTCCAACACCAAAGAAAATTTTGAAGGAGAGGAAGCCCATAGAGAAGAGGTAACCGGTTAAGGAGTCTACTTCTACTCTCGACAAGAAGAAGAAATTAGATGTAGATATTGCTTTTGAATCCAGTAAGAGTATTGAAGTCATTCCTCTTCTTTCAGTTGCTGAATTGATTGATCAAATCACTAAAGATGAAATTTTGAGAAATATACAACATTACTATGTACATATGGATGATAAGGAGCAAATGGAGATAGAGGAATCAGTTTTGCTGTACTGATATATATATATATATATATATATATATATATATATATATATAAGAAAGAACTTTTAGAGATTGAAAAACAGACACTAACAGATTTGTTTAGTAAACTAGATGCTAGAAGGTTATCTGCAGTTGAAGAGGATAGACATATTAAGGTACAAGAATTGTTAACTGTGTATGGTGCTATAACTGATGAAGAGATGCAGTAGTGTTTAGAGTTTTCTAGTAAATCAATTTTACGAAGTAAACACTGACATGTGAATCTCATGGTAGGTAGAGTGAATGAGATAGTTAAGGAGACACATGAGGCTTGGGTAAAATTCTTTGTAGATAAACCAGGATTCTTTACATCACCAAAACTATCTCAAATGTCTAACACTCCAGATATCCCGATAGATGATAAGGGAAAAATAAAATTGGTAATGGATACACTGGTTTTGGATAAAAAAATATCAGAGGATATTCCTCAGGTAGAACCACTTATACCTAATATAGATATACCGATAGATAACATTGAAACTATACAGGATAAGCAGAATACACCGGAATAGATCATTCCAGATATAGAGGTTATTGATGTGGAAACATAAAATAAGCAGGTTGAGGATACTGAACCTCCGACAACAAATGTACATACTGAAGAAGTTAAGGTTGAAAAGGTTACTACACCAAGTGGTGAAGCCACCAGTGCAAGTCTTGAGGCTAAATCTTCCCGAAAGATTTTGGATCGTCATTCATTGTTGGCACTTGACTCATCCGGTCAAGTTGATTTTGTACAGAAGAATATTGAGCAGCTGAGGAGTTTTGAATTGATGTATGTTGCAGCTCAAAAGTTAAGAAAGGAAGGGACTGAAGATAAGCAGGTTATTGAGTAGGCCATTCTAGTTTTGCAACATCTTGCACCAGAATATAAGGTAGATTAGATTGGAAGTCCATCTGGTAAACTAAAAGGTTTGACTGAGCATATTTCCAAAGAGTTTAAAACTCTTTAACAAGTATCAAACCGACAATTGATTGAGCAGTATAATGTAACCCAGAAGGTCACTTGTGACAACATGATTTTGTCTAACAAGGCTAAGCTGACAGATGAAATAAACAAATTTGATGTGGCTCTAAATGAGTGTAGCAATATTTATAGGTCCTATAATAACACCGACAAACTAACAACAGACCTTGAGGTGAAATTGAAGGCGACAAAGACCCGGTTAGATCTTTTGGCTAACAGTTTTGATGGTACTCAGACATTGACCAGTACCATTGATGGTCAAATTTTTATTACAGAGTCTGAGATTTCTGGATTAGAGAAGGACATGGATAGGCTAATCCGGCGTGCAAGGGAATGAAGAGATTTGGAAAGTCCCCAGTTGAACACTCTGTTACTTCACAAGAGGGAAATCATAGAGTTAATGAATAAACCTACTCCGATAGACGTATCAGAATAAGAGCTTCATGTATATAGTCTTAATGGTTTTGTATCCATTTTGAGCACATTGAAGACAAGATGGGATGCATATTTAGTAATTTTAAAGAATGCTTACCCAGATATTTTAAAGTTCATTTAGGTCCGGTAATGACAAGTTTTTCTCTCATTCTTTCATTCATTCGCCCCAGCTTTGACATTGTTGTCAAAGAGGGAGAGGTTGATGTGAAAAATAATTGGGACATAAGAAGTAATGTATAGCTCAGGGGGAGCAGTCTTCCAACAATTTTTGAGTTTTTGGCAGGGAATCAGAACAACACTTCAGCGATCCATTTTTCACATGAGTGTTGCCATCAATGCCAAAGGGGGAGATTGTTGGCAATTGACACTCATCCGGCTTAGTTGTGTTGTCATTGATAGAAACACACACCATTTTGGGCTGATCACTTAACCGGTACTCACTAGTATTGATTGTTTGGAAACCGACATTTAGTCATTTGACACACAAGGAACCGACACCGATAGGAAAGGGAAACTGACAAACTAGGAACCGGTATATGAGGTCGGTACAAAAGATTGATCCAACAGGTCTACAAGGCAACAATCAAAGGCATCGGTCTTGAAGTTTAATGAATTTATTTTTTGCTTAGGCCGACATGTAAATAAATTGTAATATCATTGTAAGCTGACATAAGGTGATTATGTTTGTGTTTGGGAAGGGTATTTAAGTCAGTCCAGTTAGGTTATTTTGATGATGCATAATAAGGTAATGTAATTTATAGTAATGTGATGTTGTGTGAGCAATCTTGATCGACATAATGTGAATATAATATTCTATAGTTGGTCTTGAATTTTGGTTTAGAGGTTTGGGAAGTGAAGCAAGATACCGGTAAGGAAAGACACAGTGTAAACTGGTACAAACTGTGCTTTAAGTGAAACTCATCCAGCATAGCAGATGCACTCCCAGAGTTCAAAATTTTGTTTGTAACTCCATATGTGGTGTTTGTAGTCAGTGAGGCTACTTTTGTGATGAGCAATATGCTCTAGGCTGTTGGCCTTCCTGCATGTGCAGGCCCCTATTGTAATATTTATTCATTTGGCCAATGGATAGATATTGTGGGTCTCCAATCCCACTGTGGTTTTTCCTCTTTGAGGTTTTCCATGTATAAATCTATGTGTTAATTTGTATGCTCTTGTGGTTGCTTCATTTCTATTTGCAGTTTAATTCTTTCATGTTTACTGGTTACTGAATTGCATTGTTAATAAGGTTATAATTGATTATACTGACAAAACACTGATTCACCTCCCTCTTAGTGTTCTTGGATTCCAATAATATCAGTGCCCAAAAACCATCAATACAAAAAACCCTAGCCTCTGGAGTCCAAAATCAACAAGAAAAGTGATAGGGAGGATACTAGATTGCTTGAGTCAGCTTGACTCACTCTAAGGCTTTCTTCCTAGCCTAACCCGGGAATGCTCCTCTCACTATTCCCCTAATTCACTCGAGGTCCTCACTACCAAGGTTTGATACTCTGCTCTGTGTGAATTCACTTTCGTAAATCCACCAACTCACTAATCCACTGTATCTCACCAGCCACCTTACAGGGTTTTCTCTACCATGGATTATACCTATAACTTCTGCTAAGTTGTTTTCCCCCTCATGCTTGGATCTTCTCTCCCTATTGATCCCATCTTCCCTTGGACTGAGGCTAATAGCCTAGACTCTGGCCTACCTTGCAAGTAATTCCTCTTGGTCACTGATACCTAGCCGGGCTATCATCGAGCTCACCTAGGGCCAGTCTATTGAAATGATCGATGCTATTCCATGGTCTGCTACACATAGAACTCTACTATACATGGCTATCTCTTCTTGACAACCTCCAATGATCGTGTGGATCCCATGATGGAGAATCAAGACAGAGCCATGTTATAACTACTTGTCACCAACATAAAATAAGAAACAAAATGACAACTTATTTACAGAGCCGAGCTTGGCACGACTTCAAAATTGGAACTCACAAAACACAGAAAAGTAACATCTACTCTATCACATTGGCATTTGAAGATTTAAGCCATTATGTACAACAGAAACTAAACTCTAAGAAAGGAAACCAGAAAACAATCTTTCAATTGTTATTCAAAATAAGTTTGTTCATGTAGAATCACACATCTGACAATTCCAATCCAACCTCCTTCTAACCTCGTTACAAACTGCCCATTTCATCTTTTATATCCTCCTAAACATGTCTTGAATCATCCCTAACAGACGAGATTCAACTCGACACCATTCAGTTTTTGACTGTAACTGATTTGGATTTCCATCGGGTCATCGGGATAGCATGAAAACAATTGCTCCGGTGACCGATGACAGATTACAACTCGCGCACCTTCTTATCGGGTTATCGGCGTAGCGGCAAAACACTCCCACCGATATCTGATGGTGCACTCCCAACAACATGATGTTCCATCAGGTTATCGGTGTAGCCCTAAAATTTTTAGGCTGATAGCCGATGGTGTGCTCCGAATTCACTCTGCTCGCTCCAAACCGTATGCTTTCCAATCGGGTTATCGGGGTAGCATCAAACATGTTATACCAATAGCCAATGGTGTGCTCCAAACTATATTCTTTCCCATCAGGTTATCAATGTATCCCCTAGCATGTTATGCCGATAGCCGATTGTGCTCCACTTCGACTTATGCAAACTCATCGGGGCATCAGGATAGGGTAAAACTGGTTTTTCCGATGGCTGATCATTGTGCTCCACATGCTGGCGGTGTCATTGGGGTAAGTCTCACCGAAAACATGCACTCCAAAAAGAAAAAAAAAATGCACTCCAAGCTCCCTATAAACAACATGATGGAATTGAACCAATCCTTATTCCCAAAATTGAAAAGGGTATTTGCTCATCCTTAGGTTCCCCTACACCATACTCTCCACATGAAAAAGCAAATCCACCTAGGGGCAGCAAGGCGACATCAATGCCCAGTCTTTTGAAATTGGATTCTGCAACCCAAGTGGCTTCAGCTTTAGGTAAGTTGCGCCACTTTATTAAGTGTTCCTTATACATGCCATGCCTCGTTTGCTTCTTCACCCTGGAATCTAAAATCTATTTCGCCTGTGGTTTAGAAATGGGTGGTACATGAATATCATTGAGAGTAGTTTCCCCTTCTGGATTCGGTCCATCTATCACTACTATGGGACCTTTAAAATGAATCAAGTCTTTGATATTAAACACAGGGGACAATGCCAAATTTTCTGGTAAGTCCACCTTATAGGCATTTGAGCAATATTTAGCCAAAATTTTGCAAGGAGCTATTCTCCGCATCTAATGCTTACTAGGGACTTCCTTCTGCAATCTTGCCTTGTTCAGATGTACCATAACCATGTCTCAAACTGCAAATTGAATGTCCTTTGTCCCCTCATCTGCTTTAGCCTTAATCCTCTGCGTAGCGTCGATCAATGTTTTTTGCACTTGTTCATGCACCTCTTTCATAGACTGAGTGAAATCCTCTGCATGTCCACTTCTTCCTTCCAGACTTCCTAAATCTCGAATTTCACAAACACCACGTGGGTGGAGTCCATAATCAATCTCAAAAGGACTCTTACCTGTAGTTCTGTTGACACTATCATTATATGCAAATTCTACCTTTGGTAGCACTTGATCCCACATTTGTCCATATTCTTTTATCAGACACCTCAGAAGACTACCCAATCCTTGGTTAATGACCTCAATTTGACCATCTGTCTGTGGATGATAAGCAGAACCAAAAGAAAGGTTAGTTCCTAGTCTTGTCCACAAAATTTTCCAAAAGTGTCCCATAAACTTCACATCCCTTTCTGAAACTATACAGAGAGGCAGTCCAATGATTCTTACCACCTCTTTGAAAAATAAAAGTCCAATGTAACTAGCATCATGCATAGTCTTGCATGGAACAAAATGACTCATTTAACTAAACCGGTCAAGAATGACAAAAATACTATCCAGGCTAGTCTTGGTTTTGGGAAAACCCACAATAAAATCCATGCTGATGCACTCCCATAGTCTTTTGGGAATTGGTAAAGGCTGGTATAGTCCAGCATTTGAACTAGTACCCTTGGCTCTCTAACACACAAAACACTGCTCAACATACTTCCTGATATCTTTATGCATTTTCGGCCAATAATAAAATCTTTGCACCAATTCAAGTGTTTCATTCAGACCAAAATGTCCACTAAGACTTCCATTATGTTTTTCCTGTATGAGATTTTCCCTCATAGATCCCCTTGGCACACATAACTGATATCCCTTAAACAAAAGACCGCTCTACAATGTGTAATCTGCATACTGGCTATTGAAATGATTATTAAACTCACTGCATACCTTATATACCTCAGAAAAGTCTTCATTTTCTCTGTAAAGCTCCTTGAAACTCTCCACACCTATGCTCTGCAAAGTCACTTCTTGGATAGTGAGAGGTTTTCTACTTAAGGCATCTGCTACCTTGTTCAGCTGTCCGTTTTTGTGCTTGATAGTGAAAGTGTATGCCTGCAGGTATTCTATCCATTTGATGTGTCTATTGCTTAACTTTTCTTGAGAATTAATAAAACTCAAGGCTTGGTTATCTGTAAACACTACAAATTCTTTGGGCAAAAGATAATGCCTCCACTTCCTAAGAGCTTTCACTAAGGCATAAAATTCTAAGTCATAGGCCGAGTATCTCTTCTTAGCTTCATTCAATTTCTCACTATAGAATGCTACTGGTCTTCCCTCTTGGTTCAAAACAACTCCTACTGCTATATGACTATCATCACATTCTAGGGTAAACAACTTATCAAAACTTGGTAAAACTAGGATGGGTTGGGTAGCTATCCTCTTTTTGAGTGACTCAAACCCCTGGTCGACGTCTTTAGTTCACCTAAACTTAGTTTTCAACCCACCCTTAATTGTATCAAGAGCAGGAGCACAAATTTCACTAAAACCTCGAATGAACTTCCTATAAAATTGGGCAAGTCTATGAAAACTTCTTACCTCAGTAGCAGTTTTTGGTGTAGGCCAACTCTGTATTGCTTCCACCTTGCTAGGATCCATTTCCAAAGTACCTTGGGATACAACAAAACCCAGATAAATGAGTTCTTGTTTCATGAATTCACATTTTTCAAGATTGATTGCCAACTGTACCTCATGCAGTTTCCTTAATACAATCTGCAAGTGTTCAAGATGCTCTTCCTCTATTTTGCTAAATACGAGGATATCATCAAGGTATATCACTACAAATCTACCTATGTAGTCCTTCAACACCTCATTCATCAACCTCATGAAGGTACTGGGGGTGTTAGTAAGCCCAAATGGCATAACTAACCACTCATATAACTCCTTCGTAGTCTTAAAAGTTGTTTTCCATTCATCCCCTTCTTTAATCTAGATCTGGTGATATCCACTCTTTAAATCTAGCTTAGTAAAATACTTTTCTTCTCCAAGACAATCCATTAAATCCTCAATTCTAGGGATAGGAAATCTATATCTTATGGTGATTCGGTTTATTACCTGAGAGTCAGTACATAGCCCCCATTTACCTCCTTTCTTGGTTTCTAACACCACTGGCACAACACATGGGCTTATAATTTTTTTGATTAGACCTTGATCAAGCAACTCTTGTACTTGTCTTGCCACTTCTTTGTTTTGTTCAAGAGTCATCTTATATGCAACCTTATTAGGCAGTGATGCTCCGGGTATAAAGTCTATCTGGTGACTTACTGTTCTAGGAGGAGGTAGAATTGCAGTTGTTCCATCACTCACAATGTCCTTAAACTATTCTAACAACTTCTGAACCTCTTTAGGTAAACTTTCTTGTTCAGTCTTCTTTTCTTGACTAGGTTTCCCTAAGAGAGCATAATGTTCTCCATCTCCTTTCTTGAGATCTCTCAAAAATTCTTTTCCTCTGGCCAACAACACATTAGGACCACTAGTCTTGGTTCCTTCATCCTCTACCAAAGATTGAATCCTGTATGTCACCCCTTCCTTTGTGAATGCACAAGAGTTCTTTTCTCCATCATAGATATCTTTTTTGTCAAACTGTCACGGTCTGCCTAGCAACAAATGACATGCATCCATGGGTAGAACATCACATAAAATTCTGTCCGAATATTTCCCAATTGCAAATTCAACCCATACTTGTTCATTTACTAACACATGTTGTCCTTTATTCAACCATGCGACCTTGTAAGGATGACTATGTGGCATGCTACTCAACCCAAGTTTACTTACTGCTTCTTCGGGGATGATATTGTCCGTTGATCCTGAGTCAATGATCACTTTATAGACTTTACCAAGTATCTTGCACTTTACTCTGAAAAGAGACCTCCTCTGTTTAGGCTCTTCCTTTACTGGATCCTTGATTAGTACCCTTCTAACCATCAGATTCTCACCATTCTCTGAGTCAAGGTTTACTTCAGGAGACTTCACTCTACTAGAATCCTCTTGCACATAATTGATTCATTTCTCTGAACATGATGAGGTTTCCTTCTCCGGAAACCTATAGGCAGGATGACCAAAACTATTGCAGTGGTAACACTTCATGGTTGCAAAGTATGAACCTCTGCCAGAAGTTTCGTATCTACCTCTATTGTTGCTGTTATGACCTCTTCCTCTACCATAATTTCCTCTTCCACTGGATTCATTAGTCTGCTCAGTCAATTTTGACTCTCCTTGTGATCTTACTTCACTTCCTCTGCCACTATAGCTTCCTCTATAACCTTTTGAATACTGGCCTCTACCTCTGCCTCTACTCGTACCTTCATGTTTCTTCTTATTCTTTTCTTCTACTTTCAGGGCCAACTAATAACATTTATGAATGGTATTTGGACTCAACAAAAAAAAATCCTCTTGTATGTTCCATCTCAGACCGTTAAGATACCTTGCTACTCTAATGCTTTCATCCTCCATCACTTTTGACCTTAGACACAACTTCTGGAGCTCTTCGATGTAGGTACTTACATCTAACTCCTTTTGCCTTAGGTTTTGTCTTTTCCTATGCAACTATACTTCATAATCCTCAGGAAGATAAGTCTCTCTAATTTTTCTTACCATCCCTTTCCAAGTAGAGATGGGGATCTTACCTTCTCTTTCTCTCTCATTTTGTATAAACTTCCACCAAGTAACAACAACACCTCTAATTCTTGACTTAGCCACTTTAACATTTTGGGCCTCAGTCACACCTTCACACTCAAAATGGTTTTCCATACCCTCTATCCATTCCATTACTGACTCTTCTTCCATGTTGCCACTAAACAATGGTACTCCTTCCAAAGACTTTCCACTCATTGCCTTCAAATCCTTCAAGAATGGTTCTTGATCAATACCAGGGTCTAGGGAAGGGACTTCATCCTCTATTGCCAACATTTTACCCTTCTCATCTATCTTCCCACTCACTTCTGCTATCTTGACTTCCACCACACCTAGTTTCTGCTCCAACTTCTCCAACCTTTCCTTGAGCAATCAATTTTCATCTTCTTGGTCAGCAACCTGCTTAGCCAATTCTGCATTGGTCACCATCTTTACTCCTTCTTCTGATACTAGATTAGTATTACACTCTTCACCCCAAATCTTTAACTAGCTTTGATACCAATCTGATAGGGAGGATCCTAAACTGCTTGAGTTAGATTGACTCACTCTAAGGATTTATTCCTAACCTAACTTGAGAATGCTCCTCTCACTATTCCCCTAATTCACTCTAGGTCCTCACTACCGAGGTTTTATACTCTGCTTTGTGTGAATTCACTTTTGTAAATCCACCAACTCACTAATCCACCAGATCTCACCAGCCACCTTGCAGGGTTTGCTCTACCATGGATTATACCTACAACTTTTGCTTAGTTGTTTTCCCCCTCATGCTTAGATCTTCTCTCCCTATTGATCCCATCTTCCCTTGGATTGAGGCTTACAGCCTAGACTTTGGTCTACCTTGCAAGTGATTCCATTTTGGTCACTAATACCTAGCCGGGCTATCATCGAGCTCACCTAGGGCTAGTCTATTGAAACAACCGACACCATTCCTTGGTCTGCTACACATAGAACTCTACTATACATGGCTAGCTCTTCTTGACAACCTCTAATGGTCGTCTGGATCCCACGATGGAGAATCAAGACAGAGCCATGTTATAACTACTTGTCACCAACATAAAACAAGAAACAAAATGACAACTTATTTATAGAGTTGAGCTTGGCACGACTTCAAAATTGGAACTCACAAAACACAGAAAAGTAACATCTACTCTATCACACTGGCATTTGAAGATTTAAGCCATTACGTACAACATAAACTAAACTCTGAGAAAGGAAACCAAAAAATGATATTTCAATTGTTATTCAAAAGAAGTTTGTTCATGTAGAATCGCACATCTGACAATTCCAATCCAACCTCCTTCTAACCTCGTTACAGACTGCCCATTTCATCTTTTATATCCTCCTAAACATGTCTTGAATCATCCCTAACAGACGAGATTCAACTTGACACCATTCGGTTTCTGACTGTAATTGATTTTTGGATTTCCATCGGGTCATTGAGATAGCATGAAAATAGTTGCTTTGATGACCGATGACAAATTACAACTCGTGCACCTTCTTATCGGGTTATTGGCGTAGCGGAAAAACACTCCCGCCAATATCCAATGGTACACTCCCAACAACATGATGTTCCATCGGGTTATCGATGTAGCCCTACACAAGTTAGGCCGATAGCTGATGGTGCGCTCCAAACTCACTCCGCTCGCTCCAAACCATATGCTTTCTAATCGGATTATCAGGGTAGCATCAAACATATTATACCGATAGCCAATGATGCACTCCAAACCATATGCTTTCCCATTGGGTTATCGGTGTAGCCCCTAGCATGTTATGCCGATAGCCGATTGTGCTCCACTTCGACTTATGCAAAGTCATCGGGGCATCGAGATAGGGTAAAACTGGTTGTTCCGATGGCCGATGGTTGCGATCCACATGCTGGCGATGCCATCGGGGTAAGTCTCACCAAAAAAATGCACTCCAGAAAGAAAACAGAAATGCACTCCAAGATCCCTATAAACAACCTAATGGACTTGAACCAGTCCTTATGCCCAAAATTGAAAAGGGTATTTGCTCACCCTTAGGTGGCCCTACACCAAAATGTCAAACCGGACATCAAAATATAACCTAGAAATGTACTAATTCTACCTTGGTGCTATTGTATTAGTTCCAATGCTATTGTTTCCTAAAATGGCACCTTTGTAACTCAGATTAGTACTTTTGTACTGGGTGCAACATTTGGGAAAAACGAGAAAAAAATGCAGTCAATCATGCCTAGATTCAGACAAAGGAATAAGCAGGGTCTGAGATTGACTCAAAACTCATACAAGACCAACACAAAAGTAGAATAGGGTTCACATAAGATCAACAAGACCATTTATCCATCAATAAACCTTCAACCGATGAATACATGAACAAAAATGTGTCGCAGAGACAACCATACAAATGTAGATCATAACATAAGGACTCCAAACACTATGAGAACCTAAAATAGGATATATAAGAGTCATTACAACCCTAATAAGACCAAACAACACAACATAACAACATACTGGAAATTAATTCAAACAAGAAGACATCTCCCATAACCATTTCCAACAATACCCAAAATTGCAATCACAATTTAAAACCTAAAAGAATTACCACTGTAATTTCTTTCAAGAACCAATAATAGATAACTGAAATCACTCCCTAAATTCCCCAAAACAATCTTTTAGCAGTCATGAAGAAAAAAACTCTTTTCAAAATCAAAATGTAAGAATGGAAAAAGATCTGCAACCTGGAAATAGAGTGATGATAATACAATCACAGAAGAGCAAAAATCCAATCCAACAAGCTTTCCAAAAACCAAACCCAACCAAGCAATTCTCACTCCAAGCAATTTGAAAATCCAAAAGTCGCAGAAAGATATCCAAAAGCACACCGACAAAAATGCTCACAAAGCCAATAAATAGAATCTCATTCAAAACTACAGAAGAATATCCACCAATCAAAATATTTCAATAAAATATATTCTATACCAACCTCCCCTTCTAAAAATCGAGGCAAGAATATAAAATAATATTATTTACTTACCCTCAAATCTCGACCAATAAAATAATAGGGTAGGTATAAACATAATATTTAATCACTCAATTAGTAATAAGAGAATATAATAATAATAATATAGTAAACAATAATAATGAATTAAAGCCCAATAAAATAAATCAAAGGCGATATAAATAAATACTCTCATTAAATATAAAACCATAAATAATATAAATAAATAAACAAATAATTAAATAATATTATCCTCTTAATCACAACTCCCAAGAGGGCCAATCATAACAAGGGGTAGGTACATGAATAATAACAAATAAATAAAACAACAATGCAAATAAATAAATAAATAATCAAAACAATAAATAACTAGATAAACAATAAATAATCCAACAATAAATAAATAATCAATAAAGAAGATAAATAAATAAATAATAATCCAATAAATCAAAAGCTCAAATAATAAATCAAAACCAATATAAATAAATAATAAATAACCAATAAATAAGATAGGACATATAGCTGTTAACTATCCTAACAATGACAATAAGGATAAACCGGAGAGGTTTATGAAGTATAAAGGAGTAGGTACAAGAAATTGACTTGTTGCAGTGGATGGAGGTGTTACTGATGAGGAATCTAAGGATGAAGAGAATGCGGACATAGTGTTTGTGGCTGTCAAGGAAGAGTTGTCTAACCGTAAAGCCCTTGTCTCACATATTGACAACTCTAACAAGTGGATCATTGATAGTGGATGTTCTCACCACATGACCAGTGTGTTGGAACCCTAAAATTTGCAATTTTTAGAATTCCAAATTCCAAGACAAGGAGCAAGAAAAATTCTAAATATATATATATACATATATATATATTGAATAGGTACAAGTAATATATTTTATATTTGTTGCACAATATGAAACCATAACATAAACACAATAATGGGCATAAAAAATGGAGTGTGAAGCACCAAAGGGGGTATTTACATCATTTAAAGACCATTTATCCATTATATACCCATAAAATAGCCTTAAAATACCTCTAATATGCCTAAACAACTTGTAAAGTGACAATTAATTACATAAACTAAGGCAATTTCGGGATTTGGAATTATTTTTATTTAAAAGGGGGGTGTCTTTTCACCCAAAGGGGTATGAAAACCATTCAAACACATATATATGTGTGATGTAAAATGTAAAGAGAGAAGAAGGAGAAGAGATAGAAGAGGTGGAGGCAATTTTGTACTTTAAAACTTTTTATCAAAAATAACCAGTTGCATTTTCTTTCTCATATGTGTTGAGAGTTAACATATTTTTAGAAGTCAATTGCTTATGATATTATCTAAAAGTGGATAAGGTTATTCATGTTCTTCTAGTAAAATTTTGTGTTTTATATTGTAGATTGGATCAAAAAGATTTACTCGCGAATTGTAATTGTTCCTTGTATTTCTTCCTTGGATGGTCTCTTAAAAGTTAGGGTTAAATTCATTCAAGTAGTTTACAATATAGACATTGAAGTAGAGCTCATAAGAAATAGTAACTGACAGACTCATTGAGAGGTGGTGCGATTAAAAACTGTCTCATAAGTTTACACAATAAGTCCTGAAGAAATATAAGACTCTGTAGCCCAAATAGGAGGAAAGGCACTGATCATTTGTAAACAAACCCTTTAACCATAACAGTTACCCTTTACCTTTAAGCATTAGGATTAGTAGAGTAGGTATAGTAGGTAATTTAGCCAAAGTGTAACATATATGCTTTTGTAAGATACGTAGATCAATACACACATCTGAAATTAGTCTGTTTAAGAAACTTATGCCATTCTGAGACTAGGAGATATCAGATTAAGACACTAAATCTGCTATAAAAAGCATTAGTTGAAGGAACAACTAGTGAGTAGGTATACCTGCCTAGGTCCTGCAGAGCCTAAAGTGAGAGAGTTAGTAACCAAATAGGTTCACTCTATAAGTTGGCCAAGTCAATTGGAAGGTTTGATCACAGGAGTTGGCATTTCCTTAGAACCTATCCAATCTGTTGATTTGAGACCCAACACAGTTGTAGTACCCCTACCCTAGTCTACTTCTAACCTTGGTTTAATCTGGATTAGTTTATCGTAATATTATGATTAGTGTCAGATGTTTGATTTAACGCATAGCTATTGATGTGGTTCTCACACTAGTTGTATGCAGGTTATTCAGTGTACCTATTTCATGATTTTAGTATCGGACTAATGCTTTCATTAGATTTTATAAATGTCTGCATGTATGATCTTTTGTTGCAGGAGATTTCAGGTACGAAGTCGCATGAGTGCGAGGTTCGTCGTCACCTGGTTTTGCAGGTTTGAGTGTACCCTTGTTAATCCCTAGAGTCGGATTAGGTGGTCGTGAGACCCTAGTTGACCTTCGTCGTGCTCTAGTGAGCATCGCCAGTCATCGTCGGTAATCCCTTCTTGTTTGGGTTTGCGAGTCGTCTGTTTGGTTGATCTTCTCGGTTTGCGTGCCTGGTGTGTTTGGTTAAATTGGCTAATTAGTCCTTAGTAATTATCTTGATTAAATATGCGTGTGTGCATTGATGATTAATGGATTAAATTGATTTAGAATTCGTTATGCGATTTTCGTTGTTAATGAATTGCCTGTTTTAAATTGGGAGTAGATTCGATTTAATGTCTGTTTTTTTTTTAATATTAATGCATTTATATATGCTGTTGAAAAGAACGTTTTAGATTTTATCGCCATAGAGTTAATTGTGTTCTGTTGGCTTATTTGAATTGAAAGGTTAAATTTGATTATATGAGAAATCGATTTTTGATTTGAAAAGCAAGTTATTTTGTTGTTATAAATAGAAAAGAATTAATTTGTGAGTATTTTTTTTAAATAAAAGTTTTTATTCCAAAAATAGAAATTCTGGGTCAACTCTTCCATATAACCCAATTTGGGGAAAAATTTGAGAGGATGGACATTTTGGAGAAAATTTTTGGTGGAAAAGATTTTGGAATGAAATTGGGAGTTTTGGGAAGAATGATTCTGGATCTGGCAGGATTGGGCTCTCCTTCAGCCACTCCGGGAATGCGTATGAAGGTAGGATTTACCGCATTTGTTCTTCCTCGTGCTTATGAAAATGGTTGCTTGTTGCCAAAATCCAATCTTTTGATTGTTTCAGATTTAATTTTGGATATGAATTGGCAAAATTGGCTGTTCTTGATGAAATTTTGGTGTAAATCTCCCTTGGGTGCTCTCAATTTGAACTCTTTGTTAGAAATTAGATGCTATTGAGAATAATGGTTGAGTTATTTAGTTATTATCCATTTTACCCAAGTATGGGTTTTGTAGAAGAAATGTTCATTGTTAATCTTCAGATTGTTGGGGTTTTATTATTCCTCAGTTATGTTATTACCCTGTTTGTGGGTGTTTGAAAACCCAGTGGTGTTTGGAAATATGGAAACGAAAACATTTATTTTATTATTGAGCTGGGCGTGTCTTTTTTTCATTGGCACCGAACTGTGTTTCAAAAAAAAAAGGATTATAAAGAAAATTTATCATTTGAAACTGTGTGTTTATTTGTTGAGGCGAACTGGGCGAGTTAAATAATAAAAACGAGCGGTGTTTTGGGGATCGGAGGTGGGGAGCGGAGCTCCACCCGCTCCGCCTCCCCTCTCCCCCGCTCCTCCCCTTGCTCCTCCCCCGTTCCGTGCCTTACGCTCGCAGACTGTAGCGCCTGCGGCTCACGGCGGTGGCCGCAGGGCGCCGCGGCACCTGCGGACACCACCGTGAGTGCCGCTCGCGGGTGCGTCCCCGGTGCTAGGGTTAGGGCACGGCCCTAACCCTCGCCTCATGTTTTTTCAATCTGTTTTTTTTTTTTTAAAAGAGTATAGTTAATAAAATGTCTTTTTTAATATGTTTTTTTTATTATTCAAAAAAAAAACACATGATATGTAATATCAGGTTAATATATGTTATTTTAATGCGGAGTTTTAATCAGTTTTTAATTATGATTAAGAGGCAATATCTTGATCAATGTAAATTTGGTTATTAAGTAATGCTATAATGGAATTTTATAAGTTAGTTATGCAATTTCATTTTGTGGCTTATGTACTTTTCTAGTTAAGTTCTAAGTTTGATAATTTCATCATCGTATATCAATTGGTTGTTCTTTGGATCAATCTGGGATTAATAAGTTTATATCTTACCTTCTAGCTGATTAAGGAAGATGGTTGTTTGATGTAGTATTGTTTAAAAATAATAGAGAATAATATTTTATTGGAAATCGTTGGAATACGATGTAAATTCCACTTGATGATGTTTTGTTGGAGATTAAATATCTTATTTAATAGATTAATGGTTGTCTGAGTTGTATTATTATAAATATGGTTTAAAAACTCATTATGGCTTAATTTGCCCGTTCGATGCTTTGAACCTTAGGAGTTAGAAAACCAAGAACAACCTATCCCTCGATGAGGTAGATAACTGTAAGTTGTTTTAGATCTTGTAGAAAACTTGATTGTCGTTTAATGATTAAATCAATTTGAGAAAATATTGTCTTTTCTGATTATTGCCTTGCGAGTTTAATTTCTGTATTCGCCTTTAATTATGAAATGGCAAGATTGCTTTGTTTAGTAGGACCCTGTCTTATGGATTGACTTGGTGTACCTGTTTCAGTCTTCGAATTTTGAGTTGACTACGGATTGTGATGTTGACTTAGTTGGTTATATCCTCTTTGTGTGAGTCGAATGATGATTCATGGTTGACCTTAGTTGTCAGGTCTCTAGATTGAGTACCGTCAGTAAGTGTTCATCTTTGAGTTGTGTTTGACCTGATGATTGTATCTCCTTGAACTCCGTTCGTCTTACCATGTGTATTCCGTGGTTTGAGTTTGTCTGAGTTAGTCTAGTGTCGTATGGGAAAGTGGCTTTCGATTGGGGGCCGCGCCCAAAGTGGCTGCTGGGTAACCCGTCGAAAGTGAGTCTAATAAGTGATAACCTAAGTAGATTAGAAAATAATTTATAAATAAGATAATGTGCCTCACACATGGGACGAGTGCTAGCATAGACTCGACATGCTATGAGAAGGCCTGAAATGGCAAACCACCTTCCTTGTCTTCACGAGAGGATGTGTGGGTCCACATGAGGCTTGGATGGGCCGGAAGTTTGGATTAGGTTGCCAGGGTTACCAGTGTATGGGCCGGGACCTATGAAGACTTGCCATGGTATCCATACCAGGTTGTGTGATGACACTTGTCCCTATGTTCGCTAGTGCGTTGTCGTTTTGTCCCTTGTGAGTCGTCCTTTTGTCTCTGCCCTTGTGAGTGTCGATTTCATGTTAGTCCTTGGGTGGTGATGGCTCAGTCTTATGGATGCTCTCTTGGACTCTTATTTTAGCTTTGATCATGTTCAGCTGGATCCTGTTCCTTGTAAGGATCGTTTATGTTTTATTGACCGATGTGGTCGCTTGTATAATGTTTATGTATCGCCTTGATGGCTGGATTGTATGGTGTAACCTCTTGTACTCTTAACCTTATTATTTATCAGAGGGGGTCTTGCAGTTGAGCAGACCCGGAGATGTAGCCCTTTAGGGGTGAACTCCGAGATCATTATGGTGTTATGTGATGCTTTCTCTTATGTTTTCCTTTATTCAGCTTTATCATGTATGATTAATTTATGTAAAATGGTTAAGTGGATAATGGAATTAACTTTAAATGCTTATATTCAGTTCTATCTTGAATGCCACGTGGATCGAATGCATAATTGGCTGAGATGCGATTTATCGTAATGCATGTGTGAGATTGTCCTTTTAATGCAATAAGTTGGAATATGGAATAATGTATCTTAGAGTAATGAATTATACTCAGTTGTTGTTAAGGAATTTAAATATGCTAGGAAAGATCTCTGGTGTTATGATGAAATCCTAATGTATTAGAATGTTAGATGTTTGGTTTGTAATTTTAAATGAAGAGCTTGAATGATGTTTAGGAGTGAATCTTAATGATGAACCTTCGCTTGTGATTTATATTTCCTTCTTTTGAAAGAAAATTATCCTGATTAAGAATTATCTCGTTGTTAAGATAATTAGCTTATTGGATTAATCGTGTGAGTTAAGTGAATTGTGAAACTTAAGTAATCTCATTGGGAAACTCTTTAGGTGTTAGTTGAAGTCTTCCGCTATGTAATCTGAATCTTTGGTATCTTGTTGCATCTTATGTGTTGTAACTTTAAAAAAAAAAAAAATTTGCACTCTATTCTTGTATTTTTGGCTTATCCCTTCGGGGTTTCCTGGCGGGGCATTACAACAGTGACTAGAGAAAGTTTCTGTCTCTTGAAGAATATGATGGTGGTGTTGTCCGGTTTGGCAATGATGCACCTTGCATGGTCAAAGGAAAAGGATCCATCTCACTAAATGGAAAGAGTAGTGTGGATGATGTCTACTGGGTGGAAGGTCTTAAGCATAATCTTTTGAGTGTTGCTCAACTGAACGACAAAGGACTCATACTCAAATTCAAAGGTGTTGTTCGTAGAATAATTGGAAAGAGTGGTGAACTTATTGCCACCGGTAAGCAGACCAGAGGAAACTTGTTTTAGCTGAATTCCAAGATTAGTCAGTGTCTGATGGCAAAATTTGATGACAGTTGGATATGGCATAGGAGACTTTGTCATATAAATTTTGATAATATTATAAAGGCTAGTAAGATCAAGGCGGTAAGAGGGTTGCCTTTGCTGAACAAATTGGAGAATGCCTTGTGCAAAGAATGCCAACTTGGGAAGATGTCTTCCTCAACATTCAAAGGTAAGTCTTTTTCCATGGAGAACTTACTTGATCTAGTGCACACCGATCTGTGTGGTCTGATGAAAGCTAGAAGCACTCAGGGAGATTGGTACTTCATGATTCTTACTGATGATTGCTCAAGAATGATGTGGGTCACATTCTTGAAAGACAAATCTGAGGCATTTGGAAAGTTCAAAGACTTTAGGGCATTGGTGGAGAAGGAGAGCGGTAGAAGGATAAAATGCCTAAGGACCGATTAGGGAGGTGAATTCACTTTTGATGAATTCAATAAGTACTATGAGGAGAATGAGATTAAGAGGCAATTGTCTACCCCAAGGACACCACAACAGAACGACATAGCAGAAAGAAACAACAAGATTGTGGTTGAAGCGACCAGAACTATGTTGATCCAAGGAAATGTCACTCACACATTTTGGAGAGAAGCAGTGAGCATTGCAGTCTATACCATGAATCAGGTACTCATTAAGAAAGGTAAAGACAAAACCCCCTATGAGTACTGGAATGGGAGAAATCCCAATGTGAGTTATTTCAAAGTGTTTGGGAGTAAATTCTATATCAGGAGAGGTGAGCACCTGAGTAAGTTTGATGCTAAGTGTGATGAAGGAATATTTTTGGGATATTCCACTAAAAGCAAAGCTCTCAAGTGCTACAACAGTAGGACTCAGAAGATTGTTGAGAGTATCAATGTCAGGGTTGATGAATCCCCTGAGAAGCCCAAGGAAACCAACAACAAGCAAATGGAAGATGAACTGGGTTTAGCCTTCTGGGAATTGGTTAAGAAAGAAACAAGTGACAAACACTGGAAAAACCTCAATGTTTGTGTACCAGTAGAAGATTCAGTGGGTGAAGAAGAAGAAGAAGCAGAAAAAGAAGAGGAAAAGCAAGAGGGACCTGCTACGGTCATTCCTAGGTATGTAAGACTGCATCATGATCTGAAGTAGATCATAGGAGACAAAGATGTAGGAATAGTTACAAGGAGAAAGGTGAAAGAAAATTCTTGCATGATTTTAGAATTTGAGCCTAAGACCGCTAGAGAGGCACTTATCAATGAAGACTGGATAAAGGCAATGGAAGAGGAGTTGGACCAGATAGAGAAGAATGACACATGGTCCTTGGTACCTAGACTGGAACACAAGAATGTCATAGGTACCAAATGGGTCTTTAGGAATAAGTTTAATGAAGAAGGCACAAGGTTAAGGAACAAGGCAAGAATTGTATGCAAGGGATATGCTCAGGAAGAAGGAGAAGACTATGTAGAAACCTTTGCCCCAGTGGCTAGACTGGAAGGTTTCCAAATGCTACTTGCATTTGCAACATTCAAGGGATTTAAGGTATACTAGATGGATGTGAAGCTTGTCTTCTTGAATGGAATCCTGGAGGAAGAAGTGTATATTGAGCAACCTCATGGGTTTGCTTTGTCAGAAGATAGTGACATGGTGTGCAAATTACAAAAGACCTTGTATGGATTGAAAGAGGCACCAAGGGCATGGTAGAAATGGTTACACTCTCATCTTGTGAATATAGGATTTCAGAGAACAAGTGAGGACAACAACATCTACTTGAAATCTGTAGGTGGTCAGATTTTGATATGTGACGTATTTGTAGATGATATAATCTTCGGTGGAGATGATGATATGAGTCATGCATTTGCAGATCAGATGAAAAAGGAGTTTGAGATGTCTCTGATTGGAGAGATAAAGTTATTCATTGGTCTACAGATTCAACAGATGAAAGAGGGTATCTTCATTACCCAGTCCAAGTATATCAAAGAGGTATTGAAGACCTTTGGCATGGAGGAGAGCAAATTGATTGGAACACCGATGGTGATCGGTTGCAAACTAACAAAGGAGGATGATACAGTGTTGGTGGATGAGAAGGAGTACCGGTCAATGATTGGTAAGTTGCATTATGTGGTGCACAACAGACCAAATATTGCTCATGCAGTGGGCATAGTGGACCATTTTTAGAAGAGTCCAAGAGAATCCCACTTGGTAGCAGTAAAGAGGATTCTTAGATACTTGAAAGGGATAGTTGATTATGGATTGTGGTATCCATAGAATGGCGACTTTGATCTCAAAGTTTTTACTGATGCAGATTGGGCAGGTAATGTGGACGACTGGAAGAGAACAATCGATGGAGCATTCTTCCTTGGTGGAAGACTAGTCTCGTGGACGAGCAAGAAGCAGAGTTGTATTTCCTAGTCTATAGCTGAAGCAGAGTATGTGGTAGCATTTATGAACTGCACTCAAGCAATCTGGATGAAGCATGTGTTGAATGGCTTCAAAGTGATTATATTTGAACGGATGAGTATATTTTGTGATGATACTAGTGCAATAAATATTTCCAAAAATCCAATATTGCATGCTAGGACCAAGCATATTGAGCTTAAGTATCATTTCTTGAGAGAAAAGGTTCAAAATAAAGAGGTTGTGTTAGAACATGTTTCTAGTAAGGAGCAACTAGCAGACATATTCACTAAGCCCTTACTGAAGACTACATTTACCTATTTGACAGGTGCATTAGGGGTTATGCCCCTTCATTAAGTAAATTAAAGATGTGTGCTCCACATCAGTCAAATACTACCTTGTCAGATCTTACAAGATTGATGTGTTGAAGGATGCTACTCCATAGGGGGAGCAACATAGTGGAGCCCAGAATCTTGTGCCTCCAGTTTGGCATTGCTGTCAAAGGGGGCGAAGATATATGTTTGAAGGTCAATATGCAAAGGGGAGATGAAATAAGTGGTGTGAGAAGTGATTGAGAAAAGTGCACACTAGCTAGTCTAGGTGGTGGTGGTGATCTTTTAAGTTGAACTGGTATATGTTATTGAGAATGGTGTAGATACTGAGCAATGATACACTGAGTATTGCCATCAATGCCAAAGGGGGAGATTGTTGGCATATGATGAAGCAGAGATAATATATGTTATCATTGATGTGAATAAGTGCTCAAGCAGGTGAACCGATATGAACCGATATGAAGATAAGAAGCGGTTATGGTCAACTAGGATGGAGTGGACTGGTGTCGGGGTTCACTAAGTGTGACTACCGATTGGTAGCCTCATTTTAGCTCTAGGGTTACCAGTTTCGCTTGTGCTATGCAATCGATGATGTTTTGTGACCAGTTAGTTAAGGAATAAGGATAAGGATCGAGATACCACATCAGCTGTGTGCACGTGAAGGATTTATTTGTGGTTCTTGCGTGTGAAGATTGATTGCATTAAATGCCTACCTCGGGAATGAGCATTTTTCTTAGCGGTGTGTGAAGAGCGCATGACGAGTTATTGATTTTCAGATGCGGTGAAGATTGGACGATGCAAAATGTATTGAGATCTATTTTAGATCATTTCATTCTATGTAATGTGTTTGGATAGTTAGGATTGGACCACTTGTAAGTGTAAACTTAAAATATTTAGGGTTTAGGGTTTATGCTACTGACCTAGTTGTTGTCTATAAGGTCGATGAGTTTTGTTATTACAGGCATTGGCAAAATTTGTATTTGTGTTCGTGTGTTGGAGATTTGATACTTATGTAACCAGAGTGAGGAATCTGCAGTGTGTGATTGTAGAAGAGAGGAACTGAAAAGGATCTGCCTTAGCAAGAAGTGTTGTTATCAGATCGGTGTTTTACCTATTGTCTTCTAACCATTTCAATAGAAGGTAAATCCCTTGACCGGGTAGCTTTAACAGGCTTTGTTGTAAATCCTCTAACCAGGTGGCTCAAGGTCATTGAGTTATTTAAATCCTCCAGTGAGGTAACTCCTAATAGGGTTTCAACCTTTAATAGGGTGTATAGCCATCCCTTAACCGGGTGATCCCTAACATGATCGGTTCCTAACATGACCTTTATTGTAAAGTCTTTAACCAGACTAGGCTCCTAATAGAGCAAACTTCAAAAGAGTTCACAAACAACTTGTGGGTATTCATTCCCACCATGGTTTTTCCCATTTGGGTTTCTATGTGATAAATCAGTGTGTTATGGGTTGTGAGATTTTCATGTGATGATTGTGTGGTTTTGATGAAGTTAGATATGCATGCATTGTTAAATGGTTGTGGTATTATTGGTACAACTCATGCATGATTATATCAGTGAAGTAGTTATCAAGGTTTGAGATCTATTGAATGCTATTTGAAGTATTTTTGTTTAACTGGTATAGCTATGGTTGAGTTCAGTGGTGAAGACAACCGGTCAGCTGTGTTTTGATATGACAAAGTGTTGAAGAAGTTTTTTTGTGTGTACTGATTCACCCCCCCTCTCAATACTGGTTAGGACCTTAGTAGTTCATCATTATTCATCAATATATAGATATATATGTGTACGTGTATATGTATGTGTATATTGGTGGGAAAGGTCATTGATGTCACAACTTACAACATTTAAATTCTTTTTATTATCGAACTGGGGTGTGTCTGAAAGCTATCTGTGATAAGGAGATATTCAGTTTTGGGGGTTTTTGCACTATAAAATAGTGACTTTGGTTGGATCACGCTCCTTTAGGAGCTATCAGGAGCTCTCTATTGTGACTGAGTTTTAAGACTAAAAGACACTTTATTAACATAAATTAACAAAACCAACTATCCTAGAAAGAATTTAGATTTGGTATCAAAAGTTCAAACTGAACAAAGTTGAGATTTAACCATGGAATTATCTAATAAAAAACTTGAATAACTTCTAATTTCCTATGAAATCAAATCGATAATTAAATGTTAAAAAATGAACTTGTTTTACGTTTGCAAGAAATGAAACCTATATTATGAGTGTAATAAATGAAATATAGTTTAATAAACATGAAAGCAACTAAATTCCATGATTTAATCTAACAATGTTTTTTCTCTTTTCTTAATTCCAAATTCATCATCTTGATAACTATTTGCAGAAACATAATGCATATACTGAAAATGAATTAAACAAAGATGAAAACTGAAACTTCTTAACATTCATCTACCAAAACATCATTTGCATGAGGAATGGACAACTAAAATTTCTGTAATCAAATTCCTAGTTACTTAGAATTCTTCGTCATGTAAACTGATCAAAATGAAATTCACTTTAAAGCACATAACTGAAAATGCAAAAGAAATAATGCAAGGATCGCCTTCCTTCGGTCGAGCGGACCCTGCTCTTCATCTGGTGGGATCCAAAACACAAGAATTCTTAGATCAACTTTTGATTTTCAATGAAATATACTTCTGGAAGGAAGCAAAACAAATTACAAAATATGAGACTCTACTGCTGGCTAACTTACTGAATTGTTGTCTAATTCTAGCTAACTTTATTGAAGAAGGAAAGGGGATATTTATGCACATCCTTTATTCAAATTCAAACTAAGGTTACCTGCTTAAAGTGGAATAAGGATTACAAAACTGAACTAAAGAAGACTTAACATGAAATTAAATAGCTCGAGAGAGGAGTTAAAGTTATTAGAAGCAATCAAGAAACTATGTGCAAAGAAGATCAAGAGGATCTTCTATTTGGAATGATCAAGCATTATCATCAACTTCGTGGCAACCGAACTGGACTATACTGCTTGTTAACTTAAAACACATTCAAGAATGCATTTATGAAGATAAACAAAACATAATGATACTATCTTGACTATTTAACCGTCCATTTGTGCATACAAGCAGAAAATAAAACATTTAATCAAAAGATACTTATTTATAATATTTTCCCTAATAAGTAACATATAATAGTAGAAAAGAGTAAACTTGCATGCATTTAAGTATGCCTCCAGGAATTTTAGTCCATAAAACATTAAAATTTTAAGTATAAAGTATGATTAACAGTTTCATGATGATGCACTCATCATTTCTCCCCCTCCTATCTTGAACCATGTCCTCACGGTTGATCTGGTATATTCCTATTTTTCCTTTCAATCCATAAGACTAGATCCAGACAATTGAAATTGTATTGCTGATATTTTTGAGGGGGTACATATCCATTCCACTGTTGTACATCCTCTTCCCATTCTCTTAAATCTGCCCCTGCAAAATTGTTTGGTACATCCAACTGTGGCACAAGCATGCGTATTAATGGAGGTCTGAACTTCATTCCAACCCATTTTATATCTTGCTCTTCCATAATCTTTATAACTGACCTTACTCTGTTAAGACTCCAAGTAATGTTTGTAGGGGAAATAGGTTCCCTCCTTCTTAATGGAACTAGAATTGTATTATCTGGTTTTGGATGCCTCCAATGCCTAGTAAGGTAGTTGGTTTTGAACATCTCATAATGCTCTTATACTGGCAGTCAAATTTCTACTGTAAGTGGGCAATACCTTCTTATGTTGTGCAATAAAAATGAACTTTGACCTGAAAGCTGAGGAGTTTTGTGTCTCATCTATAATTGGGAAGCCTAATCTATTTTGTTGATCTTTGTAATGGATCAACCTGTCCTGCCATTCTACCTGATTCTGCAACATAGACACAAATTCTCTAACTTGTACATCCCCAACATAAATTTTTAGAAAAGACTGGTAATAATGACCCAAAAAAAATCCATGCAGGAAGAATTCACACATTAGATTCTGATAAAGAGGGTGACTTTTGTAGAAATCCTCAAGAAAATCATCGTCATCCTCACAATCCAGCTTCTTGTCTAAAACCATCTGATTGATTTTCTATTGAAGGAATATTTCATGGAGAAATAGAGAGTACAACCCAGAAGGTTTTCTCATTGCTAGTAAAGCTGATGAAAGTTCTGGAAATTGTTCTACTCGTTAAATTGCCTTATTTTTACGGTCCTTCATTTCTTCAAGTTGTTTTAACAACTCTGCATTTTCTTGTTTAAGTTTCTCAATGAGCAGAGAAAGTTCCCAAGGAATTTCAAAAGAGGATGAAGTTCCTTGAGTAGGATCTGGTAGCTTTTGATTCCTTTCATAATTTTCTTGTTTAAGTTTTTCAATGAATAGAGAAAACTCCAAAGGAAGTGAGGTTCCTTGGGCATAAGTTGGTAGTGTTTGATTCCTTATTTAATATTCTTTGATTGCCAACTCTTCTTTCAACTTTCTTACCTCCTCATTACCTTGCAATACTTGAGCAATGGCCTGATTCAATGCTTCCTCTGTTTATTCTATTTTTTTTCTTCCAATTTTCTTCTTTTTCAACCACAACTTTCTGTGTTTCCTCCATTTTCAAAGTGACACTTCTTATTTCTACATCTTTTTGCTTCATAATTTCTTCCAGGAAATGCATTTTCTTATGAGTTTCAAAAAGATTTGTTTCAACACAGGACAACATCATTTCTTTGGCCAATTCTTCATCTTCTTCTGCTCTTCCCTTATCTGTACCATGGGGAATTTCTTCTTCAACTAGTATCTCTTTCCCCTCCCTTCTAACAAAATGCAGAGGAGAAGGAAGTAGTTGGGTTTCAAAATCATGGGAAGGAGATGAATGGGTTTTCAAGTAACCTCAAAATCTTTAGAGGCTTCCAATATTTCAGTATCAGCTCCTGAGAGTGTGGAAGAATGAGGAGATTGTTGAATTTCAACGTCATCTGAAGAATCATCATCAATATAAATTATTTTGGGCAAGGATAGTTCAGTGATTTTATCAATCTCTTGTTCTTTTAATGGCACATTATTAATATTCGGCTAATCAGGTTGACTTGACATAGGGGAAACATAATTAGCAAAAAGTATGGCAGGAGGGTTTTGAACGAGAATCTGTTGGACAGGCTCATTAGGTTTTGCAATGGAGGAGTCATCAATCCCTATGGGTATCAAAAGGAGTGTTAGATTCTTCTCTATTTTCTTCCCTACTGATTGTTTTGGTAGAGCTACGAGTTACTCTAGAGGGTTGGGACTCTTCACTTTCTACTTTTTTCTTTTTCTTTGATGGGCCCTCTTTCATGATTTCCATCCCCTTATTTTCTCTTTTTCTTTTCTTACCTAAGGGTTCCCCTTTTTTCTATTTTCAAGATTTTCAACATGAGCCCCTTCTTTACCTTTTTGACATGCGAGGACAATTTTTTTACCATTGTTCTTTCCCTGATTCCTTCTTTAAGAAATGATGTTTTACAATAAGAATAATTAAACTAGGGTATTTTATATGACCATGTTTTTCTTTTACCCTAGCTATCATAGAAGCAATCCGTGAAAATAGGAAAGAAGGAAGATTAACTTGAGCTTCCGGCTTGGTGTTTGCATACCTCAAATGGATTAGGAGTCGCATGCCTAGGCCTAACACCGCACCATACTTCCCTTTACAGGTGAAAAATTTCATAAGCCAGAGCACTGCTGTTTTCCATGGTTCCTCCAAGCTGCTTCTATTCACTCCTTTAGTGCTACCTTTGTGTATCTACAACTCAAGATGCTTCTCATTTCCTTCATGGAATAAACTAATCACTTCATCAAAATTAGTATGGCCTTTGTTTATCAATTCCCTTTTAGTAGGAATTTCTGAGAGTTCACTTATAACTTGGGACGTTACTTCAATTATCTCCCCTCCTACTCTGATAACATTAACATGAAAAAATTCCACAAATTTGTTAACAAATTTTTGACGCAAACCCTTCATACATTTTAACAAACCTTAGCCAACCCACTTGCTCTAATAATCTTTCAGTTTCTGGGTCTAAACTGATTTTTTTTGGCTTAGTAATTATTTTTTTTCCCATTTTTTCTTTACTGATTTTTTTTTCCTTCAACCTCTGCAACTTAGCTTTAGCTCACAAAACATAGAATAAAAAATATTTCATGAAAGATAAAAGATATAACAAATTGAGTATTAATTACACACACATTTTTTATTAACTTCATACTAATTCCACATGATCCGCTTGCCATTATGTTGTAGTTTACTTTAGGATTTGTTGAGTTGGTGGCGACTCTAATATGCGCCAAAATTGGTGAGCAAGGTCATTGATGTGACAACTTTCACCATTTAAATTATTTTTATTATCAAATCGGGGTGTGTCTAAAAGATGTCTGCGATAAGGAGATATTTAGTTTTGGAGGGTTTTTGCACTGTAAAACAATGACTTTGGTTGGATCATGCTCCCTCAAGAGCTCTTAGGAGCTCTCTCTTGTGACTGAGTTTTAAGACTAAAAGACACTTTATCAACATAAATTAATGAAACCATCTATCCTAGGAAGAATTCAGATTTGGTATCAAGAGTTCAAACTAAACAAAGTTGAGATTTAACCATGGAATTATCTAATAAAAAACTTGAATAACTTCTAATTTCCTATGAATTCAAATCTATAATTAAATGTTGAAAAATGAACCTGTTTTACGTTTGCAAGAAATGAAACCTATATTATGAGTGTGAGAAATGAAATCTAGTTTAATAAACATGAAAGCAACAAAATTCCATGATTTAATCTAACAATGTTTTTTCTCTTTTCTTAATTCCAAATTCATCATCTTGATAAGTATTTGTGGAAATAGAACGCATTTACCAAAAATGAATTAAACAAAGATGAAAGCTGAAAATTCTTAATATTCATCTACCAAAACATCATTTGCATGAGGAATGCACAACTAAAACCTTTTTAATCAAATTCCTAGTTACTCAGAATTCTTCATCATGTAAATAAACAGAATGAAATTAACTTTAATGCACAAAATGAAAATACATAATAAATAATGCAAGGATCACCTCCCTTCGATCGAGCAAGATTTTCTCTTCCTCTAGTGGGATCCAAAACACAAGAATTCTTAGATCAACTTTCAATTTTCATTGAAATATACTTCCGGAAGGAAGTAAAACATATTACAAAATATGAGACTCTACTACTGGCTAACTTTCTTGAAGAAGGCAAGTGGATATTTATACATATCCTTTATTCAAATTCAAACTAAGGTTACCCGCTTAAAGAAGAATAACGATTACAAAACCAAACTGAAGAAGACAACATGAAATTAAATAACTCTAGAGAGGAGTTAAAGTTCTTAGAGACATCCGAGAAGATACGTGCAGAGAAGATCAAGGGGATCTTCTATCTGGAATGATCAAGGGTTATCATCAACTTCATGGCAATCGAGCTGGATTGGCTTGCTTGTTAATTTAAAACACATTCAAGAATGCCTTTATGAAGATAAACATAACATATTGATACTATCCTGATTATTTAACCATCCATTCATGCATACAAGCAGAAAGTAAAACATTTAATCAAAAGATACTCATTTCTAATATTTTCCCTAATAAGCAGCATATAATAGCATAAAAGAGTAAACATGCATGCATTTAAGTATGCCGCTAGGTATATTAGTCCATAAAATATTAAAATTTTAAGTGTAAAGTATGATTAAAAGTTTCATGATGATGCACTCATCATATATGTATACGTATATGTATATGTATATGAATATGAATATGAATATGAATATGAATATGAATATGAATATGAATATGTATATGTATATGTATATGTATATGTATATGTATATGTATATGTATATGTATGTATATGTGTATATATATATGTGTGCAAATATCTATATGTGTATGTGTGTGTGTGTGTGTGTGTGTGTGTGTGTGTGTGTGTGTGTGTGTGAAAACGAATATATATATGTGTACAAAAACATCAGAGATGTCAATAAGTTTGATGATAATGAATATGCGAGATATGTGTGTGTGAAAATTGGCAGTAAGCATGTGTGACTTAATTTAAGGATGTCAATGTGATGATATTGCAGTGCAAAAGTGACAATGGATGTAAGTGTTGTGATCTGGAAAGTCTGGTGATCTAGATATTTTAGTAAGAGCAGAGTTTGAGCTTTAATAGTGACTGTAATTAGCATATGAAGATACTTCTATCTATACAGTTATTTTTATGAAATTTGTATTTTTGTATTTTGTTCTGAGTGTAGTTAGCTTCAGGGCTGCAAGTCCTCTTTTGTATCTTGCCCCATGAGCAGTTCGACTTGGTGTACAAGTCCATAGTAGTGTGTTCTACCTTTTGTAATAATTTATATATAGTGGATCATTTTGTGAGTTTATAATCATTGTGATTTTTCCCAGTTCGGGTTTTCTATTTACAAAAATCTTTGATGTTCCCATGTGATCGATTATGTTGTTGTTGTTTAATTCTTCATGGTGTGGTTAAGTGGATTAAAATTATTAATTGTGTTATTGTGTTCTGAAATTTAATTTTTGTTTATTCACTCCCCCCCCCTCTCAACATTCGGTGTGTGTTCAAAATAATTATACTATTGAATAAAGGTTTTTGAATTTTTTGATGATTTGGAATTTACGAGAATATGAATCTATACAAGTGCTTCAACATGTATAAGTAAAGATATATATACAAATTTTTATTCAATTGTTTGTCCAATTATTTATTTCTTGTATGTTTGGTGAGAGATATTTATTTGTAAGATGTTATGAAGTTCAAATTGTAAAGCTATTTGGTATTGTAGTTGAAATTAATTGTGTAATGCTAATTGGTGATGTTTGTCAAATACATTTGTTTTTATTAAAATTATAGAACTTCATACTATTGTATAGAGATTTTTGAAACTTTTGATGATTTGGAACTTATGAGAATATGAAATTGTATACGTTCTTGAACATATATAAGAAAAAATATACTTGCAAAAAAAGAATTATTTTATCAAATTATTTATTGTCTTGTGTTTGCTAAATTATTTATTTCAATTTAGCTAAATGCTCTTTTTTAATAATTAAACTCAATATGAGTAGGATTTCATACATTATTGCTTTGAAACAACATATGTGTGTTGAGCCTTCTAATTCCAATTGAGATTCATTGTTGGTTTAAAGAGATTTCACAACTTAGGGATATTTATTAAAACTAAGCAATCCTTCATGGTTAAGAAGCTACATTTACTTTTGAAACTAGGGGTCATAAAACTTGAAATGGGACAACACTATATGTGCATTATGATATCATCCTAGGTTGTTATTCTATATCAACTACAAACATTACTAAAGGAAAGTGTATCAAAACAATCACTAAAGATTACTATAATTCATAAAGAAATATTACAGAAAGAACAAAGTAGTCATAGAAAGAGCATCTATAATTGAAACTTACACGATCTAATGAAAAGAGTAATAAGTGCTACAAGATATCTATAATGACTAATGATTGTAATAATTTAGAACTGTTGTATAAAATATAATAGTAATTTGAACTAAAAATATCTAATTAAACCATATGTATAAATGAAACTAGGAGTAGCATCACCTTAGGTGGACCCCCTTGTGTAAGTACTCATTTATAAGACTATAGAATCAAATGTCTAATTAAAAGATTGCATTATTATTCATACACTACATACATACATTCCCAAGTGATATTAAAAAAGGAGATTACAATATTTACAACATTTTTAACCTTTTCAAGTTACAGTTGGACTCATTTATAACCTCTAATCCAATAACTCATTCTATAACTAACTATTGTTCGATCCTTAGATATAGGAAAAGATATATTAAAGAAGTAAATAAAGCATAAAATATCTAAGAGCCCTATTATGATTGAAACTCATAACTATTCCAAGATATAAATGTCCACTCAAAACATCATAATATACTATTGAATGAAAATCCTACAAGTATTTGGTCATGTCATTGAAGAAGTCCAGGCATGAGTGTACCTCTTTAATAGCTAAGAGTACTTGGGTTTGCCTATGACTAATTCAAAGTCAGTTCTACCTTCGGCTACAGTAACAACTTCCTCTAGTTTGAAAAGAATGAATAAACTTTATACTCATTGATAAAACATATTAAAGTGGTCATATACAGTCTTAATAACATAAGAAGTCAGGTTAGAACTAAAATTTGCAATATATATGCCATTAAAGTTCAACAAAAATTTGGTATGAAGCTATGCAAACTAGACAATATGCTAGCCTATCATCCCCTCAACTTTGTCTCCTTCTTGTCCCAAAGCAAGCCCAAGTATCTGGTTATGTGCCAATGTCATTTCCCTGAAGTTGGAGTGAGTTGTTGACTAGTCTCCACTATATAAATAGAGTTGGTGTAATATGTCATGCACTCAACCTTGTTGGAGTGTTCAATGGGGTATCTTAATATCCTAAGTGGAGACCAACTTAATTGTTGACTATGTAAGTATCTTCATAGATGGTGTTGACAGTATGTGTGTAGCAAAGGAGTTCTCATTTTTTGTATCATTTCATAAAGAAAATTCTAACTAATGAAAGCACAAACAATGTTGAAATCAAAAACTATATGATACAGTAGTTGATGCGGGTTACTCAAAGATTGGCCCATTAGTGGTTGCAAGTAGCAATTGATAATATAATAAATTCATAGTTTGGTTGCAACTGGGACTCTAACTACAAACAGTGCTAACAAATCATATGAAATACTTAACAATAATTAAGAAATTAACAATAATTTATCTACTACATCTATAAATAAACTAAGTAATAGAAAAGAAAAAGGGAGAATTACAATACCTCAAGTGGCCCTTGATTATGAGATAAAAGATGACAAATTGATTCCCTACAAGCAACTAGTAGAGTTTTTAAAAAAACGTTTACTGACATTCAGTTCAATCAAGTTCCAAGACTTCAGAACAAATCAGTGGATGCTATGGCCACCATTGCTTCTATGTTAGATATGCCACAAAACATGGACATATGTGAATTCTTAGTTGAGTAGCTATTGGTCCCATCTTTTGAGATCCCTTAATTAGATTTGGTGTGTGTCCTTGTTGGTCCAAATTCCCCATGGTATCATGACATTTATGAATATCTAAAATTCCAAACTTGTTCTCTAACCAACATTGATCCTTTATCTGACAATCTTCAAAATATGTCATTATCGGTGATACCCTTTACCGCCATTCTTTTGACCAAACCCTCCTTAGGTGTCTATATTCCAACAAAGCACAAATGACTTTACACGAAGTTCATGATGGTATATGCGGGGCCCATTTCAGTGGTCCTATCCTAGCTAAAAAGTTGGTCTGAGATGGATACTATTGGTCGACAATGGAAAAAGAGGCCCATGATTTTGCTAAGAAATATTATAAATGTCAGATGCATGGAGACTTAATTCATGTGCCAACACAAGAGATTCAACCTGTCATATCTCCATGACCTTTTTCTCAAAATGGGGATTGGATCTCATTGGCAAGATTCATCCAACATCAGCAAATTTACATAAATTCATTATAACTGCAACAAAACATTTTACAAAATGAATTCAGGCTATACTTATGACCTATATCACTGGCACACAGATTTCCAAATTTATTCTGGACTATATCAGATGTTGGTACAAGAACCCCTTGCTATAGTCACCGATAATGGTCATCCATTAAAAAATAAAGATTTCCAAGAACTCTATGATAAATTTCATATCTAGCACCATTTTTCAACTCCTTACTATCCACAAAGTAATGATCAAGTTGAGGCATCCCATAGGACTATCATCAAGATACTGAAGAAGGTTGTCAATGATGTTGGCTGAGATGGGCATGTGCAGTTAAATCTAACCTTATGGGCCTATTGCACTTCCATCTGCACCCCTACTGGTGCAACACCTTATTCCTTGGTGTATGATGCAAAGGATATTATTCCCTTGGAAGTGGAGATACCATCATTGAGAGTTTCTTTGCAGCACCTGATTGATGATGAAGCATATAGGGTATCCCAACTACATTAGTTAGAGATGTTGCATGAACGATGTCAACAAGCATTGACATATCTACAGGCTTACTAGAATCATCTCCATCACAACTTCAACAAGAAGGTCAAAGAGTGACATTTTGAAGTTGGAGACTTGGTCCTAAAGGCAAACCCCAAAAATTCACAATCTATCGAGATATCAAAGGAAAATTTGAGCCTAATTGGTAGGTCCTTTTGTTGTGACTACAACATATGGTTCAGGGGCATATAAACTACCAACCTCAGAGAGATAACCACTATCAGATCTTGTCAACACAATGTCTGAAAGTACTATACATGAGCCTTTTTCAACAGTTTTTTCTATATTATCCTAAAAAAAAATAAAAAAAAATTCAAAAAGTCTAAAAACATACAAAAATTGAAAAAGCAAAATAATCATCACCTTGGTGAAAACCTAGTAAACAAGTGCCTTGTATGACATAAAAAAAAAGCAAAAAGATAAAAAAAATGACAAAAAAAAGTAAAGAAAAATCATTCACCCTCTAGTGAAAACCTGTCAAACAGGCACTTTGGGCAATTATTGTGGTAAAAACCTAGCAAATAGGTGCCATGTGTAGAAAGGTCATTGCTTCACTATGTTTATCTTGATTCTATTTGTATATAACACAAAGTTTTATCAGGCCCATCCATTCTAATTTGACCCTATGTGCTTATTCAAGCTTGTGATTGGTCAACATAAAATGTCATTTTTCATTAGTTGCCAATCTGTATATATGTTTTGTCCTGGTCATTGTGCATACTTGGACCTTAATTGGGGGTAAATCCCTTGTCATGATCAATTGACAAAGTTATCACTATGAATAGCTCAGAAGCTACGACATGTACATAGCTTGAAAAGTCCTGAAAAAAATCCCTAAAAATCAAATAAAAACCTAAAAAAATCACTAAAAATCGAATATGATCTTGAAAAAAACATTAAAACGTTTATAAAACGTCCTAAAATAATTCTAAAAAATTCATAAAATGTCTTGAAATAATTCAAAAACATTCGTATAATGTCTTGAATAAAAAAACCACAAAAAAATAAAAAATTTCAAAAAACCCTAAAAATTCAAAAAACATCAAAATCCCAAAACAGTTGTTTTCCATTTCATTAATAAATTGTCCTTTTATATATAGATGGATGTTTGACCAGACATCAGATAGAAAATGCATTAAAAACACTGCGCTCCATGAATCATGCATAAACAGATGAACAAGTTCACACCAACAAGCATTCAAAACTGATCTAATTGTTGTATCAACCACTGTCACCACCAACATTATCATGGATCTTATACAAGGTGTGGTATACTTGAAACCAAACTATGTCCTATCTTAGATGAGATACTGCATTCCTTGAAACCAGATAGCATGATCATCCTTCCATCATAATATTACCCACCTTTGACAATAAAAATCAGAATGGTTGTTTGGCTTGGTTTAGTTTGTTAGATGTAATGACAGTCCCAAAGACACTGAGAGGGGGGGGGGTGAATTAGTGTCTAACCAGTGAGTGGAATATTTGAACTTATTTATAACTTTGCAACCCAAATCAATGTACCGGCAAACAAGAAATAATACAGTAAACACAATTAACAGAGACAATATAAATGCACACCATAACATAAGATATTTTAATGAGGAAACCCGGTGTGGGAAAAACCTCAGTGGGATTTGTGACCCACAATATTTAATCACTGGCCAATATGAATAAATAGTAATTACAATAGGGGCCTACACATGCAGGAAGGCCAACAACCTAGAGCTCACTACTCAATAGAAGAGTCTTGCTGACTACAATAAGGATAATTAAATCCAATACAATGTACTGCTCAAAATAGCATCTCTAATGCCTGGTTCAGTATCGGTTTAAGCTCAGTCAGATACCTTAACCAAAACCTTTCACTATCCACTATATCACCTCATACATAAAATATCCTACAGTACAAATTGACCTATGAGATCTCATACATAAATGAGTCTTTACAATATACCAAGTCGGCTTACAAAATATAATTATATTTATAATACAATTCACATAAACAATAATTATCTCATGTCGGCCTGAGTGCCAGTATACTTCTTTGCCGGTGTAATCTGGATGCCGGTGAATATCCTTGCCGGTGTCAATAGATGGTATCGGTGTTGACCTTGTTGCCGGTGTCGGTAGATGGTATCGGTGTTGACCTTGTTGCCGGTGTGTGTGTAGAGACCTAATACCGGTTGGTTGCCATCAATGACAACATCAACCATTCTCATATGAGTGTAGAATGCCAACAATCTCCCCCTTTGGTATTGATGGCAACACTCATGAGAAAAATCCAAACTGTTATCCCAAAACTGAAATCCAAAAAGAAGTGTGCTCCCCCTGAGCAAGTGATCTCCTCTGTGCATATATTTTTCTCTTCACTAGTCCCCCTTTGACATCAATGACAAAGGATGTCAAAAGGAATACAAATTTTCTACCTCAAAGTCTGTAATTGGTTGGTTACAATTTGAAAGATATCCGCCAAAACTAAGTTCAAACTCTACATAAACCTGTTACTGTCAGAAAGAATTTTCTTAGTCTGCTGGATCATACCGGTGAGATAGAGCATCTGCTGCTCCGATGATCTTTCTCTAGGGATTCTTGCCTTAGTTAATTCAACTTGCTGAGTAATAAGACTGTCCAATCTTGGACCAAGTTTTCTCTTTAGCTCCTGGGCCTTCAGCCTTATTCTTGCCTTTTTCTTTCTCCAAGTTCTCCAATTTTTCTTCAAACACTGCCATTTTCTGTTCAAAAACTGATGTAAGTTCCAAAGAACCTATCATATTGTCTGCTATTTCATCAATCTCTTTTTGTGTCTTTTAAATCTCCTCATCAATGTCCTTTGTCATATAGTGAGGCTTACAGGCTTCTCTATACAACTCCTTATACTCCAAAATTGTAGAATTGAGTACCAGTAACAGTGAATCTAAGTGCCCTGTATAGTTTTTAATAGTGCTCACAAAGAATTCACCCTATCAACTCTCTCCTTAACCGTTCCTTCATTCACTTTCTCTAGAGTTAGAATATTTTTAGCAATGAATTTGGACAAGGTGTCCAATTTACCTAAAGAATTGTCAATGTGATCTATCTTACATGTTGGTACAATCATCCTCAAGATAGGTAGTGTGTCATCAATAGCCTTAAATGCTAAGGCATTGCAATTTGTTATCTTTTTGATAGAATCCAAAAGAACATTTGTCACATTAGTAGGTCTAAATTCACCTATAGATGTGCTCGGTTCAGCAATAGTTTTCCTCTCAACAGATATTCTCCAATAACCTTAATTATTTCTTCCTTATTACCAACAATTGATTCCTCTTTATTCACATTCTCTGCCAGTTTCTCTATTTAAACATGAACCTCTGCCTTAGATTGTTTCTTAGTATTAGTCCCTTTATCTTCTGCCGGTGTCTCAGTATTCTGAGAGTCAGCAGTATTTTTCGGTGTCTCAAAGATCTTGATATTCACCATCGACTGCCTTAACTTCTGTAGTCTCTTTATCTACAACAATGTTAATATCCTGTTTATCAACGTTCATAGAAAAAAAAATCTTAGAATCCGGGTTAGTACTATCAAGAGTAACATCTTCAGTTCCCATATCAAGTGGACTGACTGTATGTACCGGTGGGATATCCTGAGCTGGAGGTGGAATATTATCTATAATATTTATTGCAGGAACACCACCAACTTTTCCTTTACCCTTATCCTTATCCTTCTGATATACCTTAAAGGTTTTGTCCATTTTTGGTCTGCTCCTTTCTTCTTGCTTTTCCTTTTCAAAAAAGAATATATCCCATTTGTCTGCAGACTCATCAACAATCTCCTTAACTCTCCCAACCATTAGGCTCACTTGCCGGTGTCCACTGACAAAAATTAACCGGTTTGCTTCATAAATTAATTTATCAATTTCCTCTTTTGATTTCACAAGATGTATCGGCAATAATGCTTCAACTTTCAACTTCTTATCAAGTTCCATTACTGATAATATTTTTGCTTCTAATCTCATATACAGATCATTTGGAAAATCATCTATTACTTCAATCAAAACCTTCTTATA
Organism: Cryptomeria japonica; assembly: GCF_030272615.1. Lineage (NCBI taxonomy): Eukaryota > Viridiplantae > Streptophyta > Pinopsida > Cupressales > Cupressaceae > Cryptomeria > Cryptomeria japonica. The sequence goes on along the minus strand of NC_081407.1, from coordinate 500,024,917 downwards.
GATATCTAAATGCAAAATAATGCTCTCTTCTATTGTTTCCCTATCAGAATCCTTAAAAGAATGATACAATTTTTTAGATTAATCAAATTTCCTTGTGTTATCTCATTCAATAGTTCTTCCAGAGTAGGGGTATCTGGTGTCTATTTCTTCTTCGATGTAAGCTTCTTCTTAGGGTCCCTAACTGCGTGCTACTTCTTCCTTAGTGTTATGGTTTTCTTGGGAGAAGGAGAAGGTATCGGTGGGGATTTTCTCTTCTTCCTCTCTACTCTCTTGAATTCAACTGCCTTTCCATTGTCGGTATCAGAAGAAGTGACAATCGGTGAAACATGTGCTTCCAGTTTTAGTCCTTCTAGTACACTAGCAGATATACCACTTAAATTCATTACATTTTCTTTAATCTCCTCAGCCATCTTGGATGCATCTTTGATAAAATTTTGTCTCCTTTTTCTCTGCTTCTGCATAGAATCAACACTCTCTATAGTTTCAGCATTTCCAAAAATTTCTTCAGATGGTTCTCTAGGTGCACCAAGTAGTATTTTTGCATATGTTTCAAGAATAGGTAAATCAACTTCATAACCCATTTCAGTAACCCAAATAGTTCTAGGAATAAGTGCTTCCATCCATGTCTCATCACGTTTAATAACAAAGAAGATTTGTTTGTCATACTTGTCAACTATACTCTGCGGTAACCTCTCTCTTGCCTTCATTTTCGTTGAAAAAGTTTTGAAATAATCTATGATGATCTTGTCATAGTAAATTCCCATACCGATGAAAGCTTCCAGAATTTGTTTTCCTACCGGGATGGCATATCCAAAATCCTTAAGACCAATGTCAGGTATCTCTTTGGTGAAGTACAACATCAAATAGACAAGTAGGTTGCCAAAGCGAAAAGTTCCTTTCTTATGACCTTTAATCTTCTTCAAGTTATCAATCAATTCATCCTTAAGCCATTCACAAACATCAATTTTAGTGTTGTTCTTTACCATCTCATATGTACTGTGAATACAAAGGCTAGAAACCAAGTTCAATCTGTTTGCATGTGTTACTCTATAGCCAAGTACCATACTCACATATCTCACATTTGCATCTCTAACATCATTGACTCTAAGGGATCTGCTGTCAGATGTAGCTCAGGTTAAGCTCATCACACCCTTGTTAGGTATTTTCTTGGTTTTGTTAGGCCTACTACCGATTGAGGGTAAACCAACAACTATGTTAATTGCTTCCTTGGTTATTTTGCAAACTCACTCTAACCACATAAATTCTCCATGGACTTTGCTCAACACAAGACGGACTACTTCCTTTGGAAATTCAAGAATGCTTAGAATTTCAACAAAACCTAAGTCTTCAACAATCTTATGTTCAGGTTTAATTAGACCTTTCTCACCAGTAATAACATCATTAAACATTTTCTTCAAGTCCTCAGTCCCTAGGTCTTCTATGTTGCAGTGGATATAGATTCTTGGGTCTTCGGCAAAAGAGACACCCTTCGAAATTTTCAAAAAAGCTCCAATAGAATCATCTTGTTTAGCAATTTCAGGGATAATCTTGAATACAGGTCTAGGGCGCTTGATGTTCTCTACGACGGTAGGGTTTGCAATAAACTTAGGTGCAGAATATGAAGATGCCATTTCCAAAGATAAATACCTCTTAATTTGAAATCCTTGAATGCCTGGAAATCACTTCGCTGCTTCGCCTTTAGATTGCCTTCGCTCAATTTCACACTCTCCAAATGTTTGAATGCTTGGTGAGTTGAAATGAGGGTTTCCCGGTGTTATATAGCCAAAATACTTTTTAAAAATTACATTAAATGCTTGTCGGTTAAGTGAAAACTTAACATATCTGCCGGTAAAGAAGAAATGTATCTTCTTACCATCAACCAAAGGTAGAATGCATGATTTTCAACTTGTTGCAATACCCCCTAAGGATTATTCCTTAGTCAGATGAAGAATCTCCTACCAGTGTAGAGATAGTTTCATCAACTTTATGATCTCCCTTCTTAATCCATTGTTTTGAAAATTCTTGCTTTATTTCGTTTACCTTTTCTTTTCCCTTCATACTAGATCCTTTATTGTTCGCCGATATAGTCTTGCTCTTACAAAATTTTGTAATATGTCCAATCTAGTTACAAGCATAACAAGTTACATTATTCCTCTGAATAGCCTTTCCATATCCTTGACCAGTTTGTGTTCTGCATTGATTAGATAAATGCCCAAATCTACCACAAACATAGCATTTCACATTCATTCTGCAATTTTCTGAATTATGACCAACTTTGTTGCATTTGGAACATTGGTTGGTGGGTAAGTTTGTATTCTGATTATTTCTAAATCTGCACTGATTTGATCTATGACCAAACTTGTTTCAATTAAAACATTTCCCATTAAATTTATAAGCATTAGGTTGTCTTACCGGTTTACTGTGATCTTGATTATTTGCAATCCCGAAACTTTCTCCATGTTCAAATCCAAGTCCAATTGTATCTCCATCAGGTTTTTGTCTTTTCAGCATGTCATCAAGTCTTTCTGAACTTTTCTTGAATTTGTCTTTGTGTTCATTTGCAGTGATCAACTCATTTTCCAGAATGCCAATTTGTCTTCTAAGCTCCTCTTTATTATGTTGCATGTGAATCAGATCTATCTTTAGTATATCATTCTCATGATAAAGTCTCAATTTTTTTTTATTTGCTCCATCATTAAGTCTCCTAGTCAAGTCTTCTTCACTCTTATTTATATCTTCAATATCCTTACACAACCTCATGGTTAAATCTTGAATTTCATTCCTCATGTTAGTGTTATCTTGTCTCAACTTATCTACAATATCACTAAGTGTTTCCTTTTCATCATCATGTTTCTGCATTTGCTCATGAAGTTCCTTTCTCTTGTTTTGTGCAATAACCAAGTTCTCCTGAAGTCCTTTAATGAATTTCTTAGCAGTCCTCAGATCATCTTCAAGTTTGATATTCTTCAATTTTTTTACATCAAAATATTCAAGAGCTCCTTCCAACTATTTTCTCAAACTCTCCATCTGTACCAGTTTCAGAATCTTCCTCAAGCTGTTAGGCTTTTGCAAATAGAGGACTAGGCTCTGATACCAAATGTCAGATGTAATGATAGTCCCAAATAAACTAAGAGGGGGGGGGGGGGGTGGGGGTTGAATCAGTGTCTAACCGATGAGTGGAATATTTGAACTTATTTGTAACTTTGCAACCCAAATCAATGTACAAGTAAACAAGAAATAATGTAGGAAGCATAAATAAAAGAGATGACATAAATGCACACCATAACACAAGATATTTTAATGAGGAAACCCGATGTGGGAAAAAACTTGGTGGGATTTGTGACCCACAATATTTACTCACTGGCCAATATGAATACATATTACTTACAATAGGGGCCTGCATATGTAGGAAGGCCAACAACCTAGAGCTCACTGCTCAATAGAAGAGTCTCACTGCCTACAATAAAGATAATTAAATCCAATACAATGTACTGTTCAAAATAGCATCTCTAATGCCTGGTTCAGTACCGGTTTAAGCTTAGTCAGATACCTTAACCAAAATCTTTCACTCTCCACTATATCACATCTCCTGCAATACAAAATGACCAATGAGATCTCATACATATATGAGTCTTTACAATATACCAAGTAGGCTTACAAAAGATAATTATATTTAAAATACAATTCACATAAACAAAAATTTTCTCATGTCGGCTTGAGTGTCAGTATACTCTTTTGCCGATGTAATCTGGATGTCGGTGAATATGCCTGCCGGTGTCGGCAGATGGTATCGGTGTTGACCCTGTTGCCGATGTGTGTGTATAGACCTAATACCAGTTGGTTGCCATTAATGAAAACATCAACCATTCTCATATGAGTGTAGAATGGGGCATTAGTTTGTGTCCTATCCTTTGTTTACTTCTTTTGATCATGTTTCTATGCTACTCAAGGATTTCATTGAGTGACTTAGGGTGGCCGAGATGGCTCATGATCATTTTTGTTTTGTTTTCTATTTACGAAGTGTTTTGTGGCCTTTTGGGGAATGTATGTGTTGGGTGTCTTTGATGGCATGTCCACATTTTGATTATCTTACATACGTTGACCTTTGACATACATAATGTTTTAGGATGGTCGAACCATTCCTTGTTTGCGTCATGTCAATTTTATGCAAAGGGATTGCATTATCACCCTGCCCTTCATTGCCATGGTGCATCACATCCATTGTTCCATATCAAATAAAGGTTCTCACCTACAATTAGCATTTGTGAAAGCAATTTTTATTCATCACTAATTCTTCTTCATCTAATTTCCTCTTACTAGCCTTTCTTTAGTTGGTCCTTGCGGTCATCTTGGTCTAGTCCTAGCATTATTTTCAACAAATTTGCCTATTTTCTAAAATTTCTTGCCCAATTCCTCAAGAGGGAATGCATATACCTTGTTATTGTCTATGGCATATTTATTGATTGTTCTTTGAAACAATGTTTAGAATCACATTGTCTCAAAGAGGGGGAAAATGTAGGCATCTAAAAATGGTCAACGCTTGCAGTGTCATATTCTAACATGTCTGTGTGACCTTATTTCAAATTTTTCACAACTTACTTCTCTTCTATGTCATACATATGATCTTTATCATTTGTCGATATTCTGTCATTCCTTTGCATTTATTTTCATATTTGATTCTAATCTCTCGCATTTTGAATTAGGTCTTGTCAATGTAACTTTTTATCTCTGAATCATTGGTTGTGATCAGTTTTTGATATCAATTGGGCATCGTCAACCCTAATCAGTGTCAAATTAGGGTTTTTGTCCTAAACCTTTGTCATTTTGCAATATCAATTGTCTCTTATCAATTTTCAATCATTTTGGATCACTTTCAATCTTCGATCATTGGATTTTTTATCAATTTTGATTGATTCTTCATTGGTCTTTGTCAATCTTCGATCGATTTGTCATCGATCTCAATTAGTCATTAATCTTTGTCAATTTTGTGTCAATTAGTCATTGATACTTCATCAATTATCCTCTATGAATTTGATCTTTTTGTCAATCAGTATCATATCAATATCAAATCCTTGTCATTTTTTCATTTATTTGTTACATTGATTGCATCATGACCTAATTGTTGTCTATTCCATTTCTAGTCTCTCCTAGGGTTTAATGATTAATTAATTTAATCCTTTATTAACATTTCTCTTTAGGTTAAATGAATTTATTCATTTATCCTAAGTCTCTCATGTCACAATTAAATTAATTATTTAATTGGCTAAATTATTTCCATTTTGTGAACTAATTAATAAATGAAAATTTATTAATAATTCCACCTAGTTTTCTCCTAACATTTTCCACTAATTTCTCCTCTAAATTCGTTGCTCTTTTTATGCTTAATTTTTCATATTTTGAAAGCTATTTTCTCTCCAATTTGTCGTCAATCAATTAAAAATTTTAAGGCCAATTTGTCATAATTTGGAAGCTTAAATCTCTCTCAGTTTGTCATAAAATTGACATAGAAATGTGTCATGATTTTGCATAGCCATTTGTCATAAATTGACATAGAATTTGTCATGCTTTGTCCCCTCAATCATGCCAATTTCAAATCAATTTTCTTCTTTCAAATTGCCCATGCTAATTTGAGTTTCTCGCCAATTTGCCTATAAATTGAGCTCATTCTTCATCATTGTCAACCACAATTCAAGTATCCTTATGCTGTTGCTTTTGAATCGCTCTTTGCAATCCAACTTTATTTCAATCACTTGCATTTGTAAGTGACACCCACATAATTTGAAGGTGAAAGAATTCCAATGAAGGAGCTATGAAGGAGATTCTAACACTTTGGTTTGCGTTTCTTTTGAATCTTGTCTTAATTTCCTTTATTGAGTGTATTAGGAATTGATTTCATTGCATTTTTAGGCTTTGTGGCTACCTAATGATATGCTTTGATGCTTGTACCTGATTTCCTAGTTACAACATGTGATTTATATAGGGTTTCATTGGTTTCAAAATAGTTACATCCTTTATTCCTAAGCATGTAAAATGGGTTAACAATACCAAACAAATTATTTGTATGCCTCTGTGAACAAGAGGAAATAATGCATGAGATAAATATTTAAATGAAAAGAAAGCAATATTTACTTTTTATCCTAATGCAACTTTGATTGTGAATAAGATGTAGCGTTCCAACTTGAGAGAACTTTTAAAAGATCCCTCAAAAGCTCTTCTTGTACATCAATGGTGTAGATGTTCTCAAGATGTGTATTTATGGGTATGTGGTTACTCTTCAAACCAATAGTATGAATTTGTATTCCCACACGAGCTCGAGAACAAATCTTGAGGACCCTTTGATTTATAGGTTGAGAAGATGATTGATCAAGGATTGATATTGATCCAAGAGATCAATAGTTGAGGATGTTTGAGAGATTTCAAGGTAGGATAAGCCTCTAAGTGTCACCTTGTGATTGGCACACTTGGAGAGAAAAGGATTGCGAAGATTTAGATGGTTTGTATTATCTTAATGAGGATCACATAGGGATGCTATATTTGACAAGTGAGAGATATCACACATGTGTGTTTTGACATTAATATCCCTCACTCATCTGAGGATTATGTGGGATTATCTTAGTGAGGATCACATAGGGATGTTATATTTGACAAGTGAGAGATCTCACACATGTGTGAGGATAACATGGGGATGTGTAGTTTGACATAATATCCGTCACATAGATAAATTATAAAAAACATTTAACCATTCAACAATAATACTGAAAACACATCAACCATCAACACAAGAACACCAAATTTATGTAGAAAACCCAAACATGGAAAAACCATAGTGAGAATCTAACTCACAATATGAATACAAATTTTTAATGGCATAAAATTGCGACCTTAGCAATTTTTGACTTCATTAGGGTCCTCATGCATGCGAGATCGAATGCTCTAGCCTTATCGGAGACCATAGATTGCTCAACCCTCAGAAACAACTTCTTCCTTGGCTTCTGTATCACCCTGCCCACACTCTGCCTTGGACAAAGGGGTGGGATAGGGGTGTGGCGCCATTGTCCCCCCTTGGAAAGGGGCATGGCGCCCTTGTCCTCCCAAGACAGGGGCGTGGCACCCCTGTTCCTACCCTATTTTGTGATAGGACCCTTCCTAGGGTTGCATTGTTGATTGTGCATTAGGCAGGAAAACTCCCTCGATGTCGGCCTATGACAAAAAATCAAATCCACTAACATGTATTTAAGGGGCATTCATCCTCTCATTTGCATAAGTTGGATAGATCAAAGTTGGCTAAATTCAAGCGATGAAGCATTCAAGAAAAATTCAAGCATTTAAGCATTCTTTTCCAGCATTGAGCATTCTCAAGTCTCCCTTCAAGGCTAGGTGTTGCATTAAAGTCAAGGATTCAACCATTGAAGAGGAGATTGATTCCAACATTCAATTTCACACAAGCATTTCTATCAACATTGCTATCACAACCTCCCTTGAGGTGATTTACAGTTCAGTCTTTCATTTACAGCTACTTGCAAGTACTTTCTTTCATTACTTGGTTAATTCCAAAACTGGGGTTTGACCTAAAGGCAAAGCCCCAATCCCAACCCATTTTCCTCTCTTTTTTGTGTGTAGGTTGTAGGTGCACAATTGTACTTTTAGATTCGAGCTCCATTTACAAAGGCGAAAATACCCTTTTCATTGCACGAAATTTTTAGAGGATCGTGTACATTCCCACCACGGTCTAGGCAACTTTTTCTCAAATTCATAGGGTGACTTTGTCTCGACATATTACTACCAGATCCAAGTGCACAACTTCATCCCATAGTCTGATCTCAAGTTATAATCAGTTCTTTGTCACTTTTGCAATACATAATTCAATCAATTCTTTTCCATTTCAAACAAGGAAGAGGGGATCAACTCATCATTCCCATTTCATTCAGAATTCAATCTACCATCTTCGTGTGGAGAGATTGAATCTAGTGAATTATCCTCTCCTCTTCCAAATGTAACTTGGTGAAAAGTGTTTGAAGGGTAATCAATAGTGAAACTCTCATCTCTCTTTGAGGGAAAGGGTAGTTTTCCTCTTGATCTATCATTCACTATTTTTACACATTACATTTTGGTGAACTCGATGTCTTGCATGCTTTTCTTTGAACAAAATTGCATATTTTTCATTTACAAGTTTCAACTTTCTGCAAACTTAGTGGTTAAATCATTAAATACCCTAGTTTTTAATTTTAAAATTGAACTTGTAATTTGTAAAAATTGCTTGTGGTAATATTTGATCTGAAAATTGCTTTGTTTGTCAAATTCAATTTCCTCATTGTCTCTTTCAATTTGCAAATAAAATTTACAAAATTAAGGGGTTACTTGTTTAAACCCTAATTTTCAAAAATCATATTGAACTTGTGCAAAAATTGGATTTCAATTTAATTTTCAGATTTTTGATTGTTCTCAGATTTGTCTTCAATCCTATAATTCAAATTTTCAATTTCCTCCCTTTTTCCCAAAATTCAAATTTTAAAATTAAGTGGTTAGGTCATAAAACCCTAATTTTTAAAATTAATTGGATTTTGTGCGAATTTCAAATCAATTTCATTTAAATTCAGATTTATAAACATTTTCCAAGGTGTCCCTATCCATTAGGTTCGACCTTTTTCAAAATTACAATTCAATTCCTCTTTTTCTTCAAAACCCTAATAGGGTCCTGTCTTTACATTTGCGCCTTCATTTCGCCCATCTAGAGATCATAAAATTCTCTAATTTTTTGGGGTTAGCATTAAAATCATCATAATATCCATCCGTGAAAATTTCAAAAAAACTTGGTCGGAACATGTGCATTCCCGCAACGGTCCTTGACTTTTTTCCCGAAATTTTGCGAGACTGTTATGACTGTATTTACTAGCCTAAATCCCGAAGTTTGGCTAATTTTATCAATTTTTGATCCCTCTAGAATTGAAAATACTTTCAAAATTCAACATTTCAAATTTCAAGAAATTTTTAAAAATTAGAAGGTTAAGTATAGTCTGCCCTGATTTTAAAAATTTTGATTTTAAAATTGAGTGGTATTCCCTTGGCCCTCATTTTAAAATTTCAATTTCCTTTCATTTTTGGAAATTGTGTCATCCCCTTCTTCCAACAAAGTTCAAATTGTGTAATCATTACTTTATTAAATTTTGCATTACTCAATTTTGTAAGCTTTGTTACAAAATTCAAAATTCAAATTTTCCCTCTAGTGCATGAGTTTTACCACTATTAGTCCTACTTATCCTATCCCCGTTAGAAGAAGCATTATAATTAAGGCTTCCCAAGGTTTAATTACTGAGGAGATGGAGCCTAATTTGGGTGACTTCTTTAATGAGGATAATGCCAATTCTTCCCATCCTAATCATGTGCCTATTTACCCCATTGATGAATCCCATGATGAAGCCAAAGCTTTAACTAGGGATTCTATAGATCAACTTTCCACATTGGACAATCAATTTGATAGCTTTGAACAATGGATGTCCCAAGAATACCCTAATAGTGAAGCTCTTCCATTAATCAATCCTTCAACACAAGTCAATCCTTCTATTCCTTTGACTTCTCTTATGACTAGTATTCCTACTTTTACCTCCAACATCATGGCTACTTCAACTCAAAATGTCATTCCTACAACCATTGGTCATGGGAGCAATCCCTCTTCTTTATTTAATCCTACATCATTACCTATGTCTTCCATGAATATTCCTTTTATTCTTAAAATAATCAATGTGACACAAGGGGGCAATTCCTTCAACAACTTTATTCCTCCTTCAAGTGTCCCTTTTCCTATCTAATCATCACCAATGCCTACTTACCATAATTTCCCACCACCTTATTCTCATTCCATGCCTTCTTTCAATAATATCACACCACCTTCCCAATCACCTATGTCTTCCTTACAACAACAAATAGTTTCCATGAGTCAATCAAAGTTTAGTGTGCCCACCTTTGATGTTGTGAGACCACTTTCTCTTGATATTGTTAAAGTCATGCCACCTAAACATGTTGAGATCCATCAGTTGGAACTCTATAATGGAAAAGGTGATCCTCTTACGCATGTCAAAACATTCGAAAACTTGTGTACTGATTTTGCTTATGATCAAAGATTGCTTGCAAAACTATTTATAAGAACACTAAGAGATAAGGCTTTACAATGGTATTGCTCTCTGCCTTCTTATTCTATCACTTCATTTTAACAATTGGCAAATGCTTTCATCCAATAATTTCAAAAAAACATTGGTCATAAAATCTCTTTGACTGATTTAATGCATTGTAAACAAGGTGTTAAAGAAAACGTGATTTATTTCATTGGTAGATATAAGCATTTGTGTGCTCAAATTTCTTTTCATGTACCTAATAATTATTTCAAAGAATTTTCATTTCTAATTTGCAAAAATATATCAGGTAAAAGCTTCTTTTGTCTGAGTTTACTTCCTTTCCACAGTTGTGCGCAACACTCCACAATTATCAACTGGCCGTGAGTCAAATGGAGCAATCCACTCCTATGGATCCGAGTGATAAGGGAGAGAGTGTTCAACAACCATTTGCGAAGTTCAAACAAAAAAAAAGCTTCATCAAGTTCAATGATCCAATAAGGGAGTTGAGATCTATTGACAAGACAAAGGTATCCCTTGACTCCATTATTGCTAAGTTGACCGCATATGAGCTAAACAGTTATGATGGCAGTGTTCAGAAGACTGAATCAACCTTTAGAGCATCTGCTGCACTATCTAGAAAGGGAAAAGAGGTTGGTACCAGCTGTGAACCCAAACAAAGTAGGGATATGGATGATGAGGAGATCCTGATGGAGTTTGAAGCTCTTCTTGCCAAGAGACTTCCTAAGGGAACTAGAAAATATAGAGGTAAGCTCCCTTTGAAATGTTTTTCTTGCAATAAGGAAGATGTGTCAGATAAGAAGGCTCTTGTCTCCCACTTTGATAATTCTAATGAGTGTATTATTGACAGTGGATGTTCTCACCACATGACTGGTGATCGAAAAAAGTTTCTGTCATTGGAAGAGTACGATGGAGGTGTAGTCCGATTTGGTAATGATGCACCATGTATGGTAAAAGTTAAAGGGTCCATCTCTCTAAATGGAAAAAACAGTGTTGATAATGTGTATTGGGTAGAAGGTCTTAAGCATAACCTTTTGAGTGTTGCCCAACTGAATGATAAAGGACTCACTCTGGAATTCAAAGATGGAGTGTGCAAAATAAAAGGAAAGAGTGGTGAACTGATGGCCACTGGTATGTAGACCAAAGGTAACTTATTTCAGTTAAATACAAATATCAGTCAATGTCTAATGGCTAAGTTTGATGATAGTTGGATATGGCATAGGAGACTCTGCCACGTAAATTTTGATAATATTGTGAAAGCCAGTAAGATCAAGGAAGTTAGAGGATTGCATGTGCTGAACAAATCGGAGAATCTTTTGTGCAGAGAATGTCAACTGGGGAAAATGTCTTCCTCAACTTTCAAAGGTAAATCTTTCATAGAAGATAATTTACTTGATCTCGTGCATACTGATTTGTGTGGTCCTATGAAAACTAGGAGTGTTCAGGGAGATAAGGTACTTTATGATTCTTATTGATGATTTCTCAAGAATGATGTGGGTCACATTCTTGAAAGACAAGTCTGAAGCTTTTGGAAAGTTTAAAGCCTTCAGAGCACTAGTTGAAAAGGAAAGCGGTAAGAGGATTAAATGCCTTAGAACCGACCAAGGAGGTGAGTTCACTTCAAGTGAATTCAATAAGTATTGTGAAGAGAAAAAGATCAAGAGGCAACTGTCTTCCCCCCAGACTCCACAATAGAATGGCCTAGAAGAAAGGAACAATCAGACTATAGTTGAAGATGCCAGAACGATGCTCATACAAGGGAAGGTTGCTCACACTTTTTGGACATAAGCGGTGAGAACTGCAGTCTACACTATGAACCGGGGTACTCATCAAGAAAGGTAAGGATAAAACTCCTTATGAGTATTGGACCGATAAGACTCTAGTAGTAAGCTACTTTAGAGTGTTTTGTAGAAAGTGTTATATCAAGAGAAGTGAATACCAGAGCAAGTTTGATGCAAAATGTGATGAGGGAATATTCCTAGGGTATTCCATGAAGAGAAAATCTCTCAAGTGTTTTAACAATAGGACTCAGAGAATTGTTGAAAGTATCAATGTTAGAGTTGATCAAACCTCTGAGAAACCTAAGGAAACTAGCAACGAGTGAGTGGTAGATGAACCGGATGTAACCTTTTGGGAACCGGTTGCGAAACAACCAAGTACAAGTAACAATGCTCCTACACCAGTAGATGCTGATGTAGATGAAGATGAAGATGAGGATGAAGAAGAAAATAAAGAGGAATCAGTTAAGATCATTCCTAGGTATGTAAAGTTGCATCATGATCTAAAGCAGATCATAGGGGATAAGGATGTAGGAATACTTACAAGAAGAAAGGTCAGAGAGAATTCTTGCATGATTTCTGAATTTGAGCCCAAAACATTTAAAGAGGCACACAAAGATGAAGACTGGATTAAGGCTATGGAAGATGAACTTGACCAGATAGAAAAGAATGGTACATGGTCTTTGGTACCCAGACCTGAGCACAAAAATGTTATTGGCACCAAATGGGTTTTTAGAAACAAGCTGAATGAAGATGGCATAGTGGTAAGAAACAAAGCAAGATTGGTATGTAAGGGATATGCTCAAGAAGAAGGAGAAGACTATGTAGAAACCTTTGCTCCAGTAGCTAGATTGGAAGGAGTTCAAATGCTACTTGCATATGCAACCTTCAAGGGATTCAAAGTGTATCAGATGGATGTGAAATCTGCATTCCTGAATGGAATACATGAAGAGGAAGTGTATATAGAGCAACCAAATGGGTTTTCCCTATCAGAAGATAGTGATATGGTGTGTAGGCTACATAAAGCCTTGTATGGATTTTAGCAAGCACCTAGAGCATGGTATGAATGTTTACACTCCCATCTTGTGAAGATTGGAATTGAAAGAACAAGTGAAGATAGCAATATCTATCTGAAGACAGAAGGAGATCATATTCTGATCTTGAAGTGTTTGTTGATGACATAATTTTTGGTGGAGATGACAAGATGAGCCATGCATTTGTAGATGAAATGAAGAAGGAATTTGAGATCTCACTAATCAGAGAGATTAAGTTCTTCATTGGACTACAGATTCAACAAATGAAAGATGGTATCTTTATCACTCAGTCCAAGTATGTCAAAGAGGTGTTGAAGACCTTTGGCATGGAAGACAACAAACCAGTTGGTACACCGATGATGACTGGTTGTAAATTGTCAAAAGAAGATGACTCGGTATTGGTGAATGAGAAGGAATACTGATAAATGATTGGTAAGTTGCACTATGTAGTACACAACAGACCAGACATTGCACATGCAGTGGGCATTGCTGTACGTTTCCAGAAAAGTCCAAGAGAATTCCAATTGGTAGTAGTCAAGAGGATTCTTAGATATCTAAAGGGAACTATAGATTATGGATTGTGGTATCCATACAATAATTATTTCAATCTCAAAGTGTTTACCGATGCCGATTGGGCTGGTAATGTGGACAACCAGAAGAGCACAACCTATGGTGCATTCTTTCTCAGTGGTAAACTAGTCTCATGGATGAGCAAGAAGCAGAGTTGTATCTCTTAGTCCACCTTAGAAGCAAAATATGTAGCAGCATTTATGAACTGCACTCAGACAATTTGGATGAAGCATGTATTAAGTGGTTTCAAAGTCCCTGTATCTGAACCCGTGAGTATATTTTGTGATAACACAAGTGCAATCAATATTTCCAAGAATCCGGTATTGCATGCTAGAACCAAGTACTTTGAGCTCAAGTATCATTTCTTGAGGGAGAAAGTTCAGAACAAAGAGGTTGTATTGAAACATGTTTCCAGTAAAGAGCAGTTAGCAGATATATTCACCAAGCCTCTACCGAAGGCTACATTTACCTATTTAAGAGGTGAATTAGGGGTGTTGCCCCTTCAAGTGGTGAACTAAAGGTATGTGCTCCACATTAGTCAGGTATTGCATTGTCAAATCTTTTTAGGATCGATGTATTGAAGGATGCTACTCCTCAGGGGGAGCAGCATAGCAGATCATGGATGCTTGTGCCTCCACTTTGGCATTGTTGTCAAAGGGGGAGAAGATGTGAAGCAGAGAAGATATCTGCAGTATTGAAGACATATAATATGGAAGAAGATGTAGAGATATCTTTGTGTATTGCCATAAATGCCAAAGGGGGAGATTGTTGGCATATGTGCAGAGTTTGATGACATGATGGGATTGTATGTTGTCATTGATGTCAATATGCTGAAGTATGAACCGGTATATTGAAGTTGATGTCAATATGCTGAAGTATGAATATGAGCCGGTATATTGAAGTAAGTGAACTGGCAAGTGAACCGGTATTATGGTATGAACCAGTATATGCAAAAAGTGAACTGGCATGTTGGAGTGTGAACCAGTATATAGAAATTTTGTATCGGGGTTTCATTTGATATGACTGCTGGTTGGTATTCTCATCTTTAGGGTTTCTGGTTGATGCATTCTAAGTCTGTGTGATTCGAAAGATGATATCCTATGATGAGTTAGCATTGAAATGAAGATGAGATTACGTTGCCATGTCAACCTTGTGCACATGAAGAATCTTCTTGAGAATATTGCATGAAGAAGATTGATTTTATCCACCTCGAGAATGAGGAAAATCTTAGTAAACGATAGAGAGTGTGTGATGGGTTATCAGCTTCCAGAAGCGGTGAAGAACGGACGATGGAGAATGTCTTGAGATTTGTTCAAGATTGTTTTACCCTATGTAATGTGTTTAAATGGCTAGGATTGGACTGACTGTATTGTTAACCTAGATGCTTAGGGTTTTAGGTTTTGGCTACTGACCTAATTGTTGTCTATAAGGTTGATGATGATTTTTATTTGAAGTTGTTGGCAAATGATTGTATGTGAGGTGATCCTTGCTAGACCAGAAAAGTGAGTAGATACCTGCAGAGTGTAATTGCATATATAAAGGAACTGAAGTGGATCTCCCTTGGCATTAAGTGTTGTTATCAGATCAGTGTATTACTGTTGACTTCTAACCATTTCAGCAAATGGAAAATCCCTTTACAGGTTAGATTTAATAGGCTTTTTGTAAATCCTTTAACAGGGTGACTCATTAAAATCCTCTCACAAGGTAACCTTTAACAGGGTTTTAACCTCTAACTGGGTATTTAG
Organism: Cryptomeria japonica; assembly: GCF_030272615.1. NCBI lineage: Eukaryota > Viridiplantae > Streptophyta > Pinopsida > Cupressales > Cupressaceae > Cryptomeria > Cryptomeria japonica. The sequence continues at coordinate 500,009,663 of NC_081407.1, read as the reverse complement.
CCATCCCTTAATCGGGTGATCCCTAGCAGGATCGATTCCTAGCAGAACCTATTGTAAAGTCTTTAACCAGACTAGGCTCCTAACAAAGAGAACTTCAGAAGAGTTCAAGAACAACTTGTGGGTATTCATCCCCACTGTGGTTTTTCCCAGTTGGGTTTCCACGTGAAAAATCAATGTGTTATGTGTGATGCTTTTTCATGTGATTTTTTAGTGTTTTCTGTTAAGCAGTAATGCAAGGTGATCCAATGATCATTGTATTTATGATGTATTACTTGCTTAAGCATATGGGTGAAGTTGAGATGAGATATTAGGTTTGAGAAGATCTAGATGTTACCGGTTTATGTCTTTTATAGTCAAACTATGTTTTACTGGTAGTGCCTTGATTTATATTGGTGATATTGTTTACCGATTAGTGCAGTTTAAGTTGTTGAAGAAGTTTTTGTCCATACTGATTCACCCCCCCCTCTCAGTATTTGTTAGGTATTTATTGTTCATCATTATTCATCACATTGTATGAAGACAAGCTCAAATGTTTTGGTGCGTTGTTTGTCTAGGGAATCAACAAATGTATTTCATCTAATGCAAAGCGCATGATGAGTTACTGAGCTCGATGAAGCGGTAATCAAGGAGCGGTTGAGGTTTTCTTGATTGATGTGTAGAGATTGCTATGTAATCCAATGATCATACTTGAACCGACTTGTTTGTAATCTCTATGAGAGAATTAGGTTTTTGGTGTGTTACCGACTTGATTGATTTGTTTATAAGGTCAATGAAGTTGTCTAGTTGAAGTGGTTGGCAGAGATCAATTGAGTGTGTGGTTGCCAAACTAGATGATGAGTCTGCAATTTGAGTAAACACAGATAGGAGCTTAAAAGGATCTGATCAAGTAAGTGTAGTGCTATTCAGACATATCAGCAAACTCCTGTTGTTTTCTAACAATTATAGCAGAATTGAAATCCCCTAACTGGGTAAGCTCTAATAAGCTTGGTTACTTATTAAATCCTTTAACAAGGTAGTCCATTAGCTTGGATTTTAAAATCCTCTACTGAGGTTACTCCTTATAGGGTATTGCTTCTAACAAGGCATTTGTAGTCAATCCCTTAACCGGGTGATTCCTAACAGGATCAGTTATTAACAGGACTTTTGTAAAGCTTTAACAGGCTTGGCTCGTAATAGGGAAAACTTCAGAAGAGTTTAGATATTATCTTGTGAGTTTCATCTCACCGTGGTTTTTACCTATTTGGGTTTCTTCTGATAAGGCATGATAACCGGAAGCATTGAGAAATGAAGTATGTTGACATATGATAAAGCATTTGGATGTTTATAAGTTTAATGACGTTTACTGTTAAGTTGTTGTAACAGTCAACCGATTTTCTTATGAGTTTTCATCTTGACAATGGTATTTCATTGATAGGTTTACTTTGTGTGATTGAGATTGAGATTGGGAAAGTTTGTATCAGTTTTTCTATTTACTGATTCACCCCCCCTCTCTCAGTAATCTACCAGATACTTATTCTTTCATCATACTACCAAAGCCATGGATGTTGACTTTGTTATCACACCTTCTTTTGAGCAATTCTGTGTGAAGTTGAACTATTTTTGGCTATCTTCCATGAAGGCTATTGATTCTCTAATCCACAAGTGTCTGAAATTTCCTCACAATGGAGAAATCATAACTATGAACCATAGCTTATTTCGTCCATCTGAAAGAAGCCTCGATGTTCCTATTGATTTCTTTTTGCCTAAACAATTTCAATCTCTTCCATCAAGGAGCGATTCTCTTTTTCAATCTTATCAAAAATGAAAGAACGATATGATTTTATCCTTAAGCAACCTAGATCCCCAACACTTGACATTCCTATAATTCTTCAAGATGAGGTTCTTCCCCTCACGGAAAGAACTAATCTCCCTCCTAAGGAAGATCGCCCACCTATTCCTATGGATGTGACTTTACCTTCTCTTAAGAAGAACAACAATATTCCTCCTAAGGCTAGACCTATACCTCCTCCTCATGATGGACCTGGTCTCCTTCCTACACCTAATATTCCTCCTTTCTATGGTGTAGTTACACCTCGTTCCTCTTATCAAGAGAAGAGGCCTTCTTCTCCTATTGTTCAACCAAAAAGACCTCAATCTAAACCTTCCACTATCAAGGAGAGAAACATTCCTACTTTTGCAAGTGTTCCTCCTCCTTCTCAGCCTTCCACTAAGAATCGACAGAATCGTTCTACGAGAGAACGCAAATGAAGATGCCATGTTTGAGCTCGTGAAGCTGTCCCTCAAAATATTCAATCTCCCCAGACTCCAATAGTTGACATGATTCATTTTTCTCCTATGCAAGATGTTCAACCTACATCTCCAAATCATAAGTTGTATAAAACATGTGATGGTTTTACTCCTATTCATGTTCTTTCTTCTCTTTCTCTAAAAATTGATGAAGAAATGGGTGAAAATGTTATTTATAATGGCAATACAACTCCTAATGCTTTTGATAGTGAGTATGAGTATGTTGATGTGGACAAGCATTTATCAGATGAGTTTTTACAAACCCTAATCCTAGCTCCTAGAATCAAACAAAAGTGACTTACAATAGGAGCATAGTCCTTGTTTGGATCTTGTTATATCTCTATCTGTTGTGCTTGATGTCCCTCCTGTGGCATGTTGCTCGCCTTCCCGAAATAGTGATAATCAAGATCGGGAGGCGAATGCTGTGCTAGATTAGAAAGATTAGCACTGTAGATCTTTCTATCTTCCCTTTCTTTCTCTTTTTTGACCATTATTCTATATTTATCCTTGTTCTTCTATCATTCCCTTAATGTCTACTTGGGGATGATGCAAAGCATTGAGATCTTTTCTTGGTCTCTTTTATGTTGACTCAAAAGACATCCTCTCTTCCCTTTCTTCTAAGGTAGTGTCCATCTTTGGGGAATGACAATTATTATATGCATATACATACATGAGTTATCATACAACATACTGACCTCGAGGAAAGCGACACTACCTCATGTTTTGTGTTTATTATCCTTGGATTTATTCCTTGATTGGGGGCTAAATCCTTGCGATAACGTGCTCTCTTTCTTCTCTCTCTCTCTTGGGTTTATCCTATCTTAAAGCAATTTCTCCTGATAAGGTGCGCATGATCTCTTTAACATGGGGAGATACACTCCGCACATATTTTCCGTCTTTGATACTTAGAACTACTTAGTGAACATTGTTTTTCTTTGAAATCTTTGGTATCCTTGCTTTCATGACTCATAGTGAAGGGAAATTTGCTACTTGTAGTCATGGTTCTCCCCTTCTCGATCTTCACTTTTACTTTGTCAATCGAAGTCATAAGATCCTAAGTCCACTCAGGGATTGGCACATCTTGCCATCTTGACGTGATAAAGGTCTTCCAATCTTGTTTCCTTGTACTTTAGTGGTAGTATTGGCGTACACTTATACTCCCGCTAAAGTGGGGGCTAAATGTAGTGTTATAAAATTGTGACCCTAGAAATTTTTTAGTGCATTAGGGTCCTCATGCACGCGAGATTGAATCCTCTAGCTTGATCGGAGATCGAAGATTGCTCAGCCCTCAGAAACAACTTCTTCCTTGGACTTTGCATCACCCTGCCCACACTCTGCCATGGAGAAAGGGGTAGGACAGGGGCATGATGCCACTGTCACCCCTTGGATAGGGGAATGGTACCCTTGTACTCCCAGGATAGGGCGTGGCACCCCTGTTCTTGCCCTATTTTGGTGCAGGACCCTTCCTAGGGTTGCATTGTTGGTTGTGCATTAGGCGGGAAAACTCCCCCAATGTTGGCCTGTGATGAAAATCAAATCCACTAACATGTATTTAAGGGGAATTTGTCCTCTCATTTGCATAAGTTGGATAGGTCGAAGTTGGATAAATTCAAGCAATCAAGCATTCAAGAGCATTCAAGCATTCTTTTCCAGCATTGAGCATTCTCAAGACTCCCTTCAAGGCTAGGTGTTGCATTCAAGTCAAGGATTCAACCATTGAAAAGGAGATTGATTCCAACATTCAATTCCACACAAGCATTTTTATCAAAATTTCTATCACAACCTCCCTTGAGGTGATTTACAATTCAGTCTTTCATTTGCAGCTACTTGCAAGTACTTTCTTTCATTACTTGGTTAATTCCAAAACTGGGGTTTGAACTAAAGGCAGACCCCAATCCCAACCCATTTTCCTCTCTTTTCTGTGTGTAGATTGAAAGTGCACAACTCTACTTTTGGATTCGGGCTCCATTTGCAGAGGCGGAAAAACCCTTTTTGTTTCGCAGATTTTTTCGGAGGACCGTGTACACATTCCTGCCACGGTTCGGGCAACTTTTCCTCAAATTCATAGGGTGAATTCATCTTGACATATTACTGCTAGATCCAGGTGCACAACCTCATCCCATACTCTGATCTCAAGTTATAATCAGTTCTTTGTCACTTTTGCACTACATAATGCAATCAATTCCTTTCCATTTCAAACAAGGAAGAGTGGATCAACTCATCATTCCCATTTTATTCAGGATTCAATCTACCATCTTCGAGTGGAGAGATTGGATCTAGTGAATTATCCTCTCCTCTTCCAAATGTAACTTGGTGAAACATGTTTTAAGGGTAATCAATAGTGAAACTCTCATCTCTCTTTGAGGGAAAGGGTAGTTTTCCTCTTGATCTATCATTCACCATTTTTCCATATTACAAAATTATTACAATCTTTTGGGCTCACTACCAAGGAGAAACAACACCTGAAGGATACAGGCTAAGGAACACTACCTTAGGGAAAAATACATGGACTTTCACATTTGAGGTACACTGCTTCAAGGCAAGATACAAAATGTTTCTAAAGGACCGACTATCAATTAACAACAGAAGAAACAATAGAACTGATGTGAGAAGGATCTCGTGAACATGAAATTTCCCTTGAACATTAGGACCAAGTGACCATTATTATAGAAATCATCTTTGACCTCTATCACTATCTCTGCACACTATCTTTCTTAATATATCTTCTTTAAATCTCTTCACAAATTTAATTTTGCACATTCACAAACTCAAATCTTATTTCATATTTTTCACATACACTTCTCATCAATTCACACACATTCCACACAACTCATACAACCTTATTCCTTAAATATAATATGGATCATCAAAAACTTTAACTAAGGGTCTTCCCCAATTGGAATAAGCAATATTGCATAAAGTAAGCCACCCAGACCAAAAATACTCAAGGCGTTACACTCCAAGAGAAAGAGTGGACCCAGATACATCATAACACATCCTTCTAAGATGAATCAAATGATTCATGCATGTTAACTCATCCTCCAAAATTAACATCAAACATAACATGTATATAGGTAATAGAACACATCAAGAAGTCAACCAAAGGACATCTTTTGATGCATATTATTTCATGCAGATCTCCACATGCCATGGTGAGACCCATAACAATACTCTAACTCAATCTTCAATGCATATCCATACCAAAGAACATGATCCACTAAAGATATCCCAATTGCACACACTAAACTATAACACAACTAAATATCCCAAACACAAATCAAAATAGCTATATTTAGGAACAAATAATCCACTAGAGAAGCACACTAAGAATACTATACAAACCATAAGATCATATCCACTAAACTACAACACAAACTGCAACATATCTAGAGGCCATCAAAGACTTTTTGGACTATTTTGACAGACACTCTTCCTGCTAGAAAATAGAAACAAATAAACCATAATCAAAATACCATAAACAACACCAAAATATCCAACTCAATTTACAACCCAAAACACAACTGCAACAACCAAGAGCATATCTAGACCAAAATCCATCTAGACAACCAAGTTTGACATCAATGACAACCATACAAGCTCATATTTCCAACAATCTCGCCCTTTTTCATTAATGGAAACACTTGAATGCATCAAATCATCTCTCTCTCTCTCTCTCTATCAAGAAGTTTTATCCCCCTTTGAAATCAAATACAAAGGGTAAAACAAATAATATTGATCATCTTTAAGAGCAACAACAACAATAATTCAAGAGATAAAGGATAAGCTTTAAATCTCCTCCTTTCCAGATAAACCACTACAATACATGTAGTTTTAAAAAAGAGGGGCAATGGCCCCTAGTTTTTGCCTAAGATACTCAAAAGTATCCTTCACCAGTGCCTTAGTAAAAATATTTGCAACCTATACTTTTGTAGAAATATAATCCAATCTTACTTCCTTTTCTACAACCCTCTCCCTCAAGAAATGATAATGAATTGAGATATGTTTTATCCTTGAATGCATTACTAGATTCTTTGAGATTTTTATAACACCGACATTATCACACATGAGAGGAATAGCTTCATCATATACTACTCTGATATCCTTAAGATTCTATTTGATCCATATAACCTGACTACAACATGATGTAGCTACAATGTATTCTACTTCTGTAATAGATAGAGATACTAAATCCTGCTTCTTAATTAGCCAAGAAACCAATTGTAGACGTCTAAAATTAATTAATTCAAATACTTAATTAATTTGATCCTTTCTACATAATTAATTAATTAAATTATATTTATCCTAAAATTAATTAAATCAAATTTAATTAATTTTATCACTATAGTCCAATAATTAATTTGTCAATAAATTAATTATTTCCCTATTGCTATAAAGTCCTTCCAATCATTATTTCTCCTAAATTTTACTTAGTTAATTAATCAACCTAACCAAGGTGATTCCTACAAATCACTTTCTCCAATTCTCATCTGGCCTAATTAACTCTTCCTTAATCATGTTTATCATTATCCTCCAATTTTATATTCCTCCACTCATTCTCTCTCCCCATGTCACATCCTCCTAACTTTCCAACTTGCATTCTAATCCTCCATTAATCCACCTAATCACTCCTCTTAATCATTTGCACATTCCTAATCCCCAAGATTAAGAACAAGTCAACCATTTGTCATAAATGTCTTTCCCCTCTCACCTTCCAAACTTTAAATACAAATACTTTGGTGATGACAAAGGATTTCAAATCCTTTGCACATTCCCATGCCCTCTCTTCCCAAGGAATTTTTAATTCCTTTATCCTTTTATTCTTCCCATGCATCTCTTATTCTTGGAATTTTTAATTCCTCTCCTCATTCTCCAAGGAATTTTATATTCCCTTTTCCTTCCCAATGTACTTGGGGATCTCTTCCCCATTACCTTGTCGGATGTAGAGACAAGAAATGCCTTTATGGCAAATCTCTTGATCTTCACACCTTGTCCTCTCCATCCTCTCCCACCTTCTTTCAATCTCCACCCTCCATTTCAAATCAATCTTGGCCCTTCATTTGGACCTCCTCCAATCTATAAATTGGATTCTCTTCCCTTCATAATTTATATCATCTTGTATGCAAGTTTATGCTACCCATTGAGCCTTAGAAATCATCCATATCACCCTTATAATGCCAAATTCATCCCACACTTAGCAACAACCCAGCCATACCATCAATCCATCTATTGCATCCCCTTGTTGTTGTATAGTGAAGAGCAATCCACATCCTATCCAAAGAGCCAATCCAATCACGTGAGGAAGAGGCACATTCCTCACTTCATCAAAGGCTCAATCTGAGGAGCAAGAGAAGGTTTCAAAGGTATAATGGTTTGTTTTATGCAAATTTATGTGATTTTATATTTATTTGAATTGGAACTAACCATTAGAATTTCAAAAACTATTCCCTTGGTTCATTTTAGCACACCCAATGGGACCCACGTCCCGAGAATTTAACCATTTTTTGCTAGTTTTTAGCATTTTCTTGTAGGCTCTCGATTCAACGTCTTTGACTGCACTTTGGTGCCTCCACTACAATTCTGGTGTCTTTGCAGTCCTACATCAGCTTCTAAGTTTGAATTTGAATCTTCTCGCTCATTCTATTTTTGCAAGTTTTCTAGATCGATGTCTCTGTAGCGTAGATTAGTGTCTTTTCTCTTTTACACTATCTAATAATTTTCTGCAATTTTATTTTCTTTCCTAATCACAAAACACAAAAAACTCACAATATATAGTAAAAAATAACAAAAACAAAGTAGTTTAGTTTTCTATTTTCCATAACAATCAAGATTATTGTAGTGAAAAGTTATCTTTTTAGACTAATTAGCAATATATTTTTGAGAAATCGTGCTTTGGTGTCTGCATAGATGTCGACATCTACGCTGCAGAATAGCGTCTCTGCCTATCTATTTTTTGACTTGTTTTAAACAAATTGAATTTTTTAATCTTTCGACTAACAATTTTGTAGAGACCCCTACTTTAGCGTATGCATAGACATTAACATTTGCGTTCGGCCATTCGGCATTTCTGTAGGTATAGCATTCCCACCTAGATTTTTAATTTGAAATTCCAAATTTTCCCACATTTTGTTTTCTATTTTCTTTATTCAATCCTTAAATCGACATATAAGCATACACTAGCATCTGGAAAACGTTGGTGTCTGCACCTGTACTTCGGTGTCTACATGGAAGTAGTAAATTTTTGTGTTACTAATCAAATTTTGGGTTTGTAACCTATTTATTCATTTGTCCCAGAATCTTAGTAGACTACTAACACTATTTTTGTAGCACGTTTGTTGAAGACCATTGATTTTTCCACTAGATTAGTTTCTTTCTTGCATTTTAGATTAGATAACCTTTTATTTGGGCTTAAAAAGGACATGTGTATTTCATGTTTGGTGCACTTGCACATTGTGTAGGGTAGACCCACTGTTACACCAAGTATCCTCTCCCCTCACCTTTGTGGGCCTTGGGTGAAGAGAAAGGTGATTAACAACACCCGTCTTTTCTTTTAGTAGTTTAAGGGTATCTTTGATTGGGGATTCCATAACCCCACAAGGGTATCTTGAATTAGGATAGGTTGGGGATATTCTCTCCCAACGTGATCTTGAGCGGTGTCTTCTGAACTACTATACCAAAAACTTGGTCAAACAGATAGAGTGCTGAGTGAATTCGATGTATGTGGAGGTTTTCTTTGCACCAATAAGCTCAATTAGAGCCTTGAGTTTCTTTCTTCACGGATTCGTTGTTGGACTGGACCCATTGAAAAATTACTAGATACCTTGTTTTAGTGGCCCAAATCCTTACATTTGATGGTTTAGGGTATGTTGATTGTACCCCATACATACCCCTCATGTACCCATTCAAGATGAGACATGAATCCCTTGATTAAAATATTTTTGGATCTTCGAGGTAAGAGAATCTAGTATGCCCGAGAAGTGAGTGTTGTGTAGTGGAGCCAGTGCTACCCGATTCTCCATTTGTCCGCTTGTTTGAGGTATTTCTATGTCGCGGGGGCCCCATTGAATGGTTTCCACTTTCCATCCTAGGTTGTATGTTTTTCACGTGTGTTAATTGTTTAAACCAATGAATTTTTTTATATTGGGCTAACTTAGGCCCTCATCACTTCCATGCTTGTCATAAAGAGTTACCTTGGCCAATGTGCTTATCATTGTTTGATTTCTATTGCCAAGAGTAGAAACATTCCATCCTCACCAACATTTGACCAATCTCACTCATGTGCCATAAAAGTAAGTCCCTCAAGCATTCCAAAAATTCCATTTACCACCAAGCCAAGAAGAAGAAGCCTCGCTATAAGCAAATCCTCAAACATCACAAATTCTTGTACATGAACCACAAGCTCTTGTTGAAACATTGTACCATCATGCATTATTTCCACAATTATCTCCATGGTTATAATGATGAGTTTGATGAGGAACATTTGAGAACCCGTGCTTTCCATCAAAGATCAAGATTATCCCAAAGCATGAATGGGAATGGTCACATTACATTGTCCAACTTGCACATGCCCAAAATCACTTATTAAGTCATCTCCCATATAGGGTAGCCTTCATTTCCTTCCATTTATTTTCATCAATCTATCCATTTCTTCCATAATCATTGTCATCTTTCATCTCTGAGGACTTAGCACAATAAATCATCAATCTTAATCCAATCAGTCAATCTCTCAATCCTAGGTCAACACTTTACAAAAGTCTGACTTAGACCTTTTATCATTTATCAAATCCACAATTGGCCTTGTTCCTTAGAAATAATCTATCTCAATTATATTTCCCAATTGATCCTAATTATTTGGGCTGATCAAAACCATAATTCTTTGCCCTATCTTAGGAATGAAGTCTATCCTTAGTAGAAAAAGGCTTAATCAAATCTTAACCTAAGGTCCGAGTTTGTCCTAGCTTGGTTGTTACCTCGCTTTGTGGCTTTCATCCTATCTACGAACTAATACAAGTGCTAAGATATCATCCAATCTATTTCATCCTAATCTAAGGACCATCCAATCAATCTCAATCTTGAATCTTAATCAAATCAAATTCCATTTTTCTAAGTCCTTGTCGTCACTTTTCTCACTAAGTCAAATCTATCCCAAAATCCCTTCTTGTCATTTTTATCTTTGAGGTTACCCGTGTATGGTCTTGACTCTCTCTGAAAAAGCAAAGATGGCCATCAAAGGAAATGAGATGCCTGAAACTAGTCAGCTCTTTGACCAAGATCCTCAAAACAAGGAGCAACTCGTTGATCAACCCGAGATTTCTTCATGTTTACAATCCTTCATAGAGGATCCTTACAATCAAGAGATGGTGGAAAAATTCTTTAAATCTAATCCTAATGGGCTTGTAGCTCAACGCATCACTCAAGGGGCGTGTTTGCCCCTAGATTTTGACTGATTTCTTCTTGACAAGCCACCATAGGGTGACCTCATGAACCAATCCATTCTTGATGCTCTTCTTTATCCGCCACCTATGACTTCTATGACAACAGCTTCCATACCTCTAATTTTTTTCCCCTTAACACTTCTAATCCACCTATCTCTCAGCATCCTAGATCATCCACACCTCTCCACAATTCCTTCAATTACATCAACAATAGCCTACCACCTATCATATCATGACCTCAAAACAAATCTCAACCTCATGCTTCTTCTTATCAATACATTGGCAATGGTACCCCATCCATGTCCACCCAAATCCCAAGGTCTAACAGAGGTCACTACATTCCTTATGTCCAAAATCAGCAACCTGATCTCATGAAAGAAATTCAGGACATGAAGGACCTCATAAAGAATTTCAAATATGGGACTAATAAGAGACCTTACAGTTTCAAAGAATTATGTCCTTGTCCATATGATCCTTCCATTTTGGTCACCCCATACCCTCTTGGTTTCAAAATGCCTAAGTTTGAAAAGTACAAAGGAAAGGGTGACCCAAGAGACCACGTTCATGAATTTTATATCCTTTGTCAGGAGGTCTCTTATAGTGATGTTTACCTTAGAAGACTTTTCCCTAAAAAATTTAGTGGAGATTCCCTCGCTTGGCTCTCCGCCCTACCCCATGGCTCCATCAAATCATTTACAGACCTAAAGAGAAATTTGTGTCCCACTATCTGTATAACATTGAGAATAATGCTTCTATGACAAACCTATGCAACGCAAAGCAGAGGCCCGAAGAAACCTTTTCAAATTTCCTCCAAAGGTGGAAGAATCTCATCAAAAAATTCCCTTGGGATAACTAGAGTCATACCAAATTGAGTTTTTTCAATGTAACCCGGTACCTGAATGTCTTGTCCCTTGAATTGTCAATGCTTGGACACATTTGAGAAAATCACTAAAAAAGCTTTAGCCTTAGAGAAAGTCATCTTAGAGGAAGGAACATTGAAACCTTATCAAAAATCCAATCAAGGTTCTTCCACGTATAATGATAAACCCAAGTATTGGTCCAAAAACAAAAATATCATCAATGATGGAGTCACTGATGCCAAGTGTGTTTAGATTGTGACCATCCCTTCCAAATCCACCACCACAAATAATCTATTAAACACTCAACCTAACCCCCAAAATCAATCCCAACCTCGCAACAATGTCTGCATCCAAGGTCAACCTTCCTGCTCCAACAATCAAACCCAACATAGTACACTCCACGTGTCGAACCCATTGAGGTCATCTTCCAGAAGCTTGTCAAGGTTGGCATTGTTTTCTTCCCAATAACTCACCCTTTTGATGCAAATCAACCAAAACCCTGCTAGTATAATGAGAATGAGTATTGTGAATACCATCGTGTCAATGGTCATGATACACACAAGTTTATGAAACTCAAGAATTACATTCAAGACCTAATTAACAAGGGTGATATTGAGTTTGCAACTGCTAAGCTTGGTAATTCAAATGAAAAAATCAAGATGTACCAAGATCCCTTTCCCAAGCATGGTAAGGATAAAGCCTCATCATCTCATGAAGTCCACTATGACTACACCAACTACATTTCTGGCTTCAACTTCTTGGTAGGTCACATAGAGCCTACAGTTACACACATCAACAACATCACAATCCAAGGAGTTGATCTTCCTCCTACTTCTCACAGACCCAAGGTAACTATTCAAGGTTCCCCTCCAGTCAACTCCCCCAAGCTAAGATAGTCATTCAAGGCACCTCACCTTCCACATCACATTCTCATAATGGTTGAAATGTCACCACTCGCAGAGGGAGAGAAACCATTCACAAAGCTACTCCCCCTCCTCCACAAGCTTCCAAGTCATCTACTCACCACTATGATATCCTTGATCGTCTCGGTAAGATGCCTGCATAGATCTCCATCTTAGAACTCTTCATGACTTCACATGTTCATAAAGAGATCCTTGAGAAAGCCCTTTTGGAATCTCGTGCCTTGAATAACATAAAATGCAGCCCAATTCCAATCCGTCAATGGAAACCTTGCTACATAGCACCATCTCATTTTCACATCCAAGGACGCCCCATTTGTAGACCCATCCCATAACAATGCCATTCACATCGAGGCTATTGTTCAAAAGCATAAAATCAAGAGGGTTCTTATAGATGATGGATTTGACCTAAATATTTGTACATATACATTTATTAAACAATTGGGTATCTCTGAAGACTTGGTTGATACATCTAGTACTATCATAATAAAGGCCTATAAAGATGCTGAAATGGTCCCCAAAGGCACCATAACATTGACCCTTCAAATGGGCCTTGCAACAGTGGAAACTACATGTCAAGTCTTGGACCTTGATCTCCCATACAAGATTCTCCTCGGCCGCCCATGGATCCACTCCATTAAAATTGTTCCATCTACTTACCACCAATGCCTTAAGTTCCCCTACAATGATAGAGAGATCACCATCTCGGTTGATCCACAACCCCTCCAATATTGCAAGCTCCTTGAAGGGAAACATCCTTATCATTGTCCACTCAATACACCCACTCTACCACCCCCATCCTATCCATCAAATATCACATCTACCTCATCCCAACCCAAGCTCAAGGTCAAGATAATAGATAATGGCTATGGAGAGTACACACTTCAAAATTATCTCTATGTGGGTCAACTCCCCCTCTCCTAAGTCATATGGCAAACGTAAGGAAATCAAGACTCAAAAGAAGCCCACCATGAAATGCAAAAAGACCACCTTTCAATAGTGGGGCATTCTTTATGAAGAGATCTTGGAAATTGATGTCACTTCTTGGTTGTACGAAGAAGAAGATGAAGCACTAGAAAATATCCCCAAATAGATGTATCCTAAAGCATCTACTATTGTAGACAAGATGGGCTATAAAGGACATGGTCTTGGACCACAAGAGCAAGGAAGAAAAGCACCCATCTCGTCAATTTCCTACAAGAATAATAGGGGATTGGGTTACTCACTAGTGCCTAAGGTCACTATCAATGGTGCTCTGACAATACCTTCTTCTGAAATCGAAGACTCCAACGAAGAGGAATTCTGCAAAGTGCCTTTTAAATACCTTGATGATCTATTTGACGATGCCCACCTTAACACCATCACCCCAATCACCCCTTCCACCACATTAGAAATTCAACTCATCCACCCTGAACTTATTGATTAGGACTAACAAGGACCACCCATTCTTGACATTTGTGCTGATGAAAATGCCCTTTTGGCATTACTTACTATGCAAGACCTTGAAGTTCACACATCTGTGAATGGAATCCACCTCAATAGGGAGGCATACTTTGGTAGTCAAGTCAGCTCCCTTAGTCCCTTGGTGAAGATCTCCTTGAGGTACCTTCAGACTAGGAAAAAGTAAAAATAAAGGATGCATCTTCTAGTGAAAACCTAGATTAGGCACTAGAAGATGAGGGACTTGATTTCCCTACCATGGTTCCTCCACATCAAGAGAAATCACCTTTGCTAATCGAAGAAACAAACACTATCAACATGGGAACAAATGATAATCCAAAGAATGTGCTCATTTCCAAGTCTCTTACAGATTAGGAGAAACAAAATTTCATGACCTTCCTTAAAGAGACTCAAGTAAACTTCACCTGGTCTTACGCTGACATGTTAGGCCTTGATCCAGATTTGGTAGTACATAATCTTGTTGTCAGACCAAATGCTAAGCCAATCAAACAAAATCTGTGAAAGATGCATCCACAAGTTACCCTCTAGTTCAAAGTAGAAATATAGAAGATGTTAAATGTTGGATTCATCAAAGCCATTGATTATCCTGAGTGGGTTTCAAACATTGTACATGTTGGAAATCCTACTAGGGCATAAGGATTTACATAGACTTTAGAGACCTCAATAAAGCATGTCTGAAATATGACTTCCCATTGGCAAACATAGACATGATTGTGGACCTCACAACTAGAGATGAGGTGCTTTCTTTAATGGACGGTTTCTCCAAATACAATCAGATCAAGATTGTTGAAGAAGACCAACACAAGACAACATTTACTACTCCCTGGGGCACATTTTGCTATCAGGTCATGCCCTTTGGATTAAAGAATATAGGAGCAACTTATTAGAGAAAAATGACAACCATCTTTTATTACCTATTGAAAAACATTATGGAAGATTGTGTGGATGACCTCCTAGGCAACTCTAAAACATGAGAAGAGCATATTCATGTCTTAAGGAAAATCTTTGAAATATTGGAGAAATACAAATTACAACTCAACCTTAAGAAGCGTGTGTTTGGGGTCACATTGGGAAATTTGTTAGGATTCATAGTCTCTCACAAAGGAATGGAAGTGGAGACATCCAAATTTAAGGAAATAATGGAAATTTCCTCCTCCTAAGACACTCGGACAACTTATTAGTCTCCAAGGAAAGCTCCAGTCTATTCGTCGGTTCATTGCACAACTTGTAGATAAATGTCATCCATTCACACATCTCTTGCACAAGTATACTAAGTTTAAGTGGGATTTCTTATGTTAGAAGGCCTTTAATAAACTAAAAAAATATTTGGTTTCCCCTCCAGTTTTGATGCTGCCTAATCCAGGATAACCCCTCCTCTTATACATATCAACAACAATAGTGGCACTAGGGGCATTACTTGCACAAACTAGTGACAAAGGAAAATAACATACAATATATTACATCAGTCATACTCTTGTGGGATACAAAATCAATTATACTCCCAGAGAAAGAAATCGCCTTGTAGTGGTCTTCAACACTAAAAAACTCTATCACTACATGCTTAACAACAAGACTAAACTCATAGCAATGAGTGATCCTCTCAAATACTTGTTGTCTAAGGCTACCTTCACAGAACACAACAAAATGGGTCATGCTACTAAATGAGTTCAACATGGAGTACATGGACAAAAAATTAATAAAAGGATAGATTATAGCCAATCAATTGGATGATGCTCCACTTCAAGGTGATCACCCCCTCACCACATAATTTATCGATGATTCCATCATGATTGTCACCATATCAACACAATGGCAGTTAAGTTATACTTTGATGGTTCTTGTACACAACATGGATCTGGGGCAGGTATATCAATTTCTGATTACACCTCAAGGAGATTGCATTCCTAGGTCCTACAATATAACCTTTGCATGTACAAACAACATAGTGGAGTATGAAGCTCTAATCAGTGGACTCCATTTGGCTATTCAATGGAAGATCACAAAATTGCAAGTTTATTGAGATTCCCAACTTGTCAGAAAGCAAGTTAATGATGACTATCAAACAAAGGATGACAAGCTACTCCCTTATCACCACATGGTGGAAGACTTCAAGAAATATTTCACCTTCATTTAGTTTGAACAAGTTCCTAGGACAAACAATAGAGTTGTTGATGCAATGGATACAATTGGTTCCCTCCTATAGATGCTCGCAAACAGTCAGAAATGTGAGTTCCCGGTTGAGCATCTTTTAGTACTAGCATATGATGTCATCAAATCACAAATGGTATGCGCCCTTGTTGGTTATGATTCCCCATGGTACCAAGAAACCTTCACCTATCTTTGAGACAACATCATTCCCCCTCACCTCACTAAAACCCAACAACAAACATTCATCCATTTATCCACTCGCTACACTATCCCGAGTCATACCCTATTTCGAAGGCACTTCGATGGAAACCTCCTATTTTTTTCAAACAAAGAGGAGGACGAATGATAAACACGTGAAGTGAATGAAGGTATTTGTGGATAACACTCAAGTGACCTTACTTTGGCTAAGAAGCTCTTGCATACTGGATACTACTAGCCCACAATGGAAGAAGATGCTTTTCATTATTTGAAGAAATGTATCCCTTTTCAAAAGCTTGGTAACAAGATTCATGTGCCTTCTCAGGATCTACATTCATTTATCACACCTTGGCCCTTTTATCATTGGGGGCTCGATCTCATAGGAAAAATCCATCCCGCCTCATCCAATGGTTGTAAATTCATAATAACCACTACTAAATATTTCACCAAGTGGGTAGAAGCCGTACCACTCACCTTCACCACTGGCAAACAAATTTCCAAGTTTATCCTGAATCACCTAATCTACCACTATGGAATCCCTATAGTTATTGTTACAGACAATGGCAAACCTTTCAAAAAACAAGACTTCAAATATTTGTGCCAGAAGTTCACCATCCAACATTTATTTTCCACCCCATACTACCTGCAAGGTAATGGTCAAGTTGAGGCTTCAAATGAAACCCTTATCAAGATCCTTAAGAAAATAGTTAATGAAGTTGGTCATGATTTGCACTTGCAACTCCATCCCACCCTTTGGGCCTACCGCACAAGCATTCATACCCCATAGGAGATGGGGATACTCCCTAGTCTTTGGTTTTGAAGTCATCCTCCCTCTTGAGATTGAGATCCCATCACTTAGAGTATCATTGTAGAACATCCTTCCTGATGAAGAATACAGAGTGGCCAGATTGCAAGAACTAGAACTGTTAGATCAAAGGCATCTCGAGGCCTTAAATCACCTTCAAGTATATTAGAATCACCTACAGATAAGCTACAAAAAAAAAGTAAGGACTCGAGAATTCCACATTGGTGACCTTGTCCTTACGGAAAATCAAAGGAATCTTCGAGATCATGAGAAGAAAGGCAAGTTTGAGCCTAATTTTCTTGGACCCTATGTTATTACTTCAATGTACAGATTAGGAGCTTATCAGTTTTCTACACCTGAAGGAGACTCTCTGGAAGAGCCCATGAATATCATGCATCTGAAGAGATTTGACACCTAGTCTTCAGAGGTTACCAAATTTTCAAAAATCAGAAAAAGATCAAAACATTTAAAAAACATTAAAAATACAAAAAAAAAATGAAAAAGAAAAAAAAGAAAAAAAAATCAATCCGTCCATCAATGAAAACCACTTTATGGAATTATGGGCAAGTACCTTGGTGAAAAACTGATTCTAGGAATCAAGGTAAATAAGTCAAATCCACTGTCTCTTTGGACATTCACCCCCCTACTTGCATTACCTCCCGCCCTCTTTCTTGGCATCCATATTTTTGTAATGTAAGCCATTAATTAGCCTCCTCTTTCCCCTCACCCTACATCCATATTTCTTTAGTCATGTAAGCCATTAATTTGCCACTTAGCCCATCAATTCACTCCCCTCATTTGTGCAAGTTTCTTCCCTCTTGATCATTCCCATCCTTTTCCTCGCACTTCCCTTTTCCCTAATGAGATGATGAGCTTTCGTCCAAGTTGTGAATAAGGATCATCCCATCACACTGAGTTTTCCCCTACTTTTTGAGCTTATCTCATTAAGCTAAGCTTTTTCTTGAATTGTGTGACACCCAAGCATCCATCCATATTGTGCTAATAAAATCTCTGTAATCAGATTCTATATTTATATCCACATGCACCTCCATCTACTCTATTTCCTAAAACAATCCCATCAGTCCCTTTGCCCATCAAACTGTATCCTTCCCATATCTGGTACATTATCATAATCCCAGTCCTACTCTTGGCAAGAGACATCAGTTGGCCATTTGTATGTCATTTGCATCAATTGGTCTTTTGCTTTGATTTGCATCTTTGTGTCCTATGACTACTCCTATCTAGGGCTTCCATGATCATTCTATTACCTGGTATCTCTTGGGTTGGTGTATACTTGGGCAATTTTTTTTTTGTATGGCCCATTTGAGGGTTTCTCTTGCACAAACCTACAGTCCCACATTTATATCATCATGATGTTTACGATCCTATGTGCATTGAGATACCTATTGTTTGAGAGTCTAGTCCACACCTTGGATCTTCACAACATCTTGATTCCTATAATCAATGGTGTGGATCATCCTTGGCAATATCAAACTAGGTTTTCTCTCCACATCTACGCAACAACAAATCAATCATTCCCCATGCATTTCATTTCCATCATTCCCCATTTTGGAGACTTCAATTTTATCATCCTCTCTCCTCTTTCTTCTATCTAGTCTTGTATCATTCTATTATGGTTGACTCATTACAAAAATATTGTTCATTTGCATCCAATTGCATTTTAATATACATATAGGTTGTCATTGCATTCATCTTTTGCATTCTAATTGCATTAGGTCCTTTCATTTTCATTATCATTTAGTTACATTTTTCATTATCTTTATCAATTAGTTACATTTTTCATTATCTTTATCATTTAGTTGCATTTTTCATTATTATCACTTAGTTGCATTCTCATTTTCATTATCATTTAGTTGCATTCGTCATCATCTTTTATTACCGTTAATCTTGTAACTACATTATAATCATGTCCATTTAGATAATCATTGTCATTTAGTTTCATATTACATTTGCATTAGAAATCATGTGTGCGTTCATTATATTTCATTTTATATCATATAAAATCATTTTTGCATAACATTGTAAATCTTGCATACATTTTCATTCCACATCATAATAGATATAGACATTCCATTTCACAATTTCATTCATTAGGTATCTATCTCATAAATGCATACTCATATATATCATACATCAATTCATCCTATCATAGTCATTTAAATACCATCCTACATACATCATAGGTTAGACATAATCATGATATGTCATATAATCACATACATCACATAAATATCTTGCATCCATCTTGCATCCACATCACATTAAAAACATAGTATATAAACTTGTGCATACATATCATATAGGCATACATCCTGCATCATAAAACATGTTAGGTAATCATCATCATCATCATAATCATAAATCATAAAATCATGAATAAGAAATAAGTAGTCCATAATAAAGTCCATATATGCATCACCACCAAAATATCGACTCACATATATATCAAAAATAATGTGTCCAATCATAATACAATGATACATCCCTGAAGGGTCAAAATGTCACATACATGCATACATGCGAGCACAGACACACACACACACACATCCTTGGTTGCAACACCTCTTGGGGGATCTGCTAGTGGAGGTCTCAGGGTTCTCATCCCCACTAACTCCCTTGAGGTTTGAGTTTGTGTTTGTCTAGACTGGGTCTTCTCAAGAAAACTAGGAGCTTTGATCATCTAGAATTGCTCTCTCATATAAGCTCCTGTAATAATGAGCCTCCTTGAGAGACCTTTCTGATGTGTTGTGTGCATCCATGGACTATAAAAAGAGTCAATATCTAACCTAGATCAAGGGCTCACCTGGCCATGTCTCTCTCCCCCTGTAGTCTAACGACATCTTCCTCTACCCTAGCCATCTTGTCCCTCAATGCCTCCAACTCGTTCTCCTTCCTCTCCATCTCCTCCCCCATCTACCTCATCTAAGCAGTGGCTCCCCCACCCTTACCTACATCCAGTAACTTAGAGATCATATATGCCACTTTCCTGTATCTATCCTTCTCGGTTATAGTGGCCTCAAGGTCTCTCCTCAGTGCATCCCCCTTTGTCCTGACCCAGTCCAGATCTCCTTATAAACTATTAGCCCTAACCCTCTCCTACTAAACCCTCCTCCTCTCCTTTGCTAGCTGATTCTCCAGGCTCTGTGCCCAATCCCTCTAAGTGTCTCTCTCCAAAATGTCCTTGTTCAAAATAGCCCAAGAAACATGTCCCTTTATCTTATCTACCCTCTCTTGTCCTCTCCCCACCTTTGTATCTATAGGCTCCGCCCCTCCTCTTGGTGGTCCCTGCACCTGTGGATCTAGCCCTATATATCATGCTAGAGCTTGTACCTATGTTGATTCCCATGCCTAACTGGCACTGCCTCTGCTACCCATACTGGTCCTCTCCCTCCTCTCCCGGGCATATTTAGCCTACCCCTAACTCCTCTTGTTGCTCCTCTCTCCCTCTTCATTGACTACCTCATCCAACAAGGGTGCTATCTCATCCAACTCCAAAATCTATAGTACTATGAAATGAACTAGCCTATGGGCCCTCCAGCATGCAGCGTAGGCCCTCATACATCTTGGGTCATCTATCTCTAGCCTCTTCTTCCAAACCATTATCTCTGCACCTGTCCCACTGAGGCACACTGCAAAGGGACCAATGGTGTCTCCCAATATGGTTGTCTCCCTAGTAATTTGTGGGTGGGTTCCCTCCTCACCCACTATATCTTGCCTCCCAAAACTATCGTATGACCCTACGAGGGAGATACTAATCAATGATGTGCACGGTTCTCCTAAAAAAACCAACATTGGCTCTAAACCCATGCAAGAAAAATGTTGAGAGGCCATTGCTTGCAGTCTCTGTAAGGGCACCATGTAAACTCCATAAGCTCATCAAATATGCACCTCCAAAACCAAATGGCACTGATGCATGTATAATAGAGAATCCCCTTGTATCGGTCCACATAAGGGTACTTGATGTTGCGTTCCTGTTGTTACTACTTTTCAAATTGCCATTAGTTTCTATATTCAAAGTCATACTATATATTCTAGTCGGTAAACATTACCGAATCATGCAGTCGGTACACACAAAGAAGTTGGTATGAACAATCCAGTCGATTATAGAAGGAAAACAGTCACAGAGCCCAGTATACACCGATCTGTCTACCAAGTGTTATTTCATGTCTACTGAGTAGTAAAGATAATACACCGAGTGAAACGTGTTACCAGATTCATTGAACCTGGACACACATATGAAAATGTGTTACAAGATCGAGGCACATAGAACCGTTATCGCATTGGAAATTGCACATATAGATTTTGTATAATTTTGAGGTCATCTAACCAATGAAATATTTTGCATGGTTATTTATTCCAGAAATCATGTTTGTAAGATCAAAGCAATGAATCAGATCACCGACATAAGAATTCTATTTATACAGCATGAATTTAGGGTTAGATACATGTGTAAATGAGGAGAAATGTGTGTGCATATGTGTATGAAGCAAGACTTATGTGATACATGAGAAATCACAGAGTATTATGACTGTTACAGAGACACAAAGGTCACCGAGAAGGTTATTAGACAACAGTCAAAGAATAGAGTAAACAAAAGGGTTTACCAAGTTACTTTATGAGTTACCGAGGTATGCTATAGGCAAGGTAATCTTATTTTGAGCAAATAGAATCTGCTACAACATTTCAGATGTAAAGTTGCAGATATTTGTAAAGTCTTATTGTAATATTTTGAAGTTGTAAGAGAAACCTTTAACAGGGTAAAAGACTCTAATCAAGTCTATAAATTGTAAATCCTCTAACCAGGTGGAACATTTATATAAAGTGTTGTAAAATCCTTTAGCAAGGTAGATCTAATAGATCTTGTTACTCCTAACAAGGTAAGCTATCAGAAATAGCTAAATATGTAGCTCTAACCGAGCACTCTTTATTATTGCAGTAGTGAAGTTGTGGGTACCATCCCCACCGTAGTTTTTCTCTCTAACCAATAGTTTCTACGTAACCAAAATATATGTGTTATGGAGTGAATCATGTATGATTGTTACTTATTTGTTTTAGCTTTATGTTATGTTACAACCGTTTTTGGTTTATGCATAACAGTAAAGATATTGTTGATAAAAGGATTTGAAGTACTGATTCACCCCTCCCCTCTCAGTACATTAGCTTTCCATATTGGGCCTAACAATTGGTATCAGAGCTTGAATCTTGGAAAAGGGTTTAACTGCCTAAAGAGAAAGATCTTATCAATGGAAGGCTACAAACAATCTCGGAGGATTGTGTATCTGCAAGAAGAATTGGATCATGCTAATCAAGTGATTGCAGACATGCAAAAGCAAGTGCAAAAATCTTTGAAAGTGAGAAGAAGATTATCTGATGATTTGCAGGACTCTCAAGAGTTAGTGGAACAAATTGAGACATCATCTGAGAACAGTATGTCTGAAGAGACTGAAGAAATGATTGGACAATTGAAAGAAAAGAACAAAGCACTGGCTGATCAACTAAAAGCAATGAAAAGAGAAAATGAACATTTTAGTACACAGATGACTGAAAATCTTGATGCATTGAGGACAACTGAGGACAAAGTAAGAGATCTAGAAAGAGAGAAACAACAACTTGAAGCTTTATTATCTGATAAGGATGATGAAATCATAAGGTTGACTGGGATTCAACAAAATATGACAGATCAACTAGGTTATGCACATCATGAAGCAAATCTGAAAGATGATGAGAATCAAGCATTGAAACTTGAAGTATCAAAGTTGAGCAATGAACTTGAAATAGAGAAGAAATCCAAGGAAACACTGAAGAAGAGTTATGAAGCATCAAAGATGTTGGATGAGCAACTGAATACAAGATGACCCTACAAAGAAGGAGGACTCGGTTACAAAGGAAAAGACTCTACCGAGAAGGGAATCTGCACTACCAAGAAAGGAGAATCATCAAAACAAGCTGGAAAAAGGAATAACATGAAAAGGAAGAAGCCTATTTGCAACTATTGTGGAAATCAAGGTCATATTGCCAACATGTGTCAAATCAGAAAAGGTAAGCAACCAAATGCCACTAAGACCAATGGTTATTGTTACAATTGCAATAAATATGGTCACACGTCTAATCAATGTAGGACAAAGTCTGTTAACAATTATCAGAAGGCAAAATTCAAAGGGTTTTGTAAAAACTGCAATAGATATGGACATAGTACCGAGAAGTGTTGGTTTAAGCAAAAGAACCACATGTGGTTTGCACACCGAGCAAATACTAGAGGTTACCGAACTCACATAGATCCTTACCGACAATATTCTGCAGTACCATGGGATTACAATACAAGGATATGGTGTGAATGTTGTGGAAGATATGGACATATAAGTGCCAACTGCTTTATAAGGTTTGGAATGAACAACCGAAGATCATGGAGAAATCCTGGTATGGCATGTTTTCATTGTCACAAAGTTGGACACTTGGCTGGAGATTGCAGAGATCAACCTAGAGAAGACACTGAGGAAATAAAAGAGAAATTAAAGATGATTTGGAGAAAGAAGGAAATTGTGTCAAATAAAGAAAGCACCTTACCTACCGAGTTAGGTGCTCCCACTCCAAATTAATCGGTAAAGGTATGAAGGGACTGCATTCTCACAAGGTTAAATCTTAAACAACTCCTGTTTTAGTATGTACTGAATTCAAAATCTGCATAGTAAGATGTAGTAGTAAGTTTGAAATTCTATCAAAGTCTTTTGGAGCACTTTACAGGAAATCTGTCAAGTCGGTGAATTCAGGAAGCCTGTCAAGTCAGTATATGAAGGAAATTTGGTTACTCGGTTAAAGTGAAAAAAGGGAAAGAAATTTAAGTGAATCGAGTGCATTTAATGTCTTTGACCTAACTTGCACGGAGCCCAAATAAGGTATTTTTGAGTACTTAAAGTTTTTTTTTGCGGTCATTTTTCATTCACCAAGTTTTCGAGAAGCAGAGCAGAACGAATCAAGGCGATCAAACCATCTTCAAAGCAAAATCTAAGGTATTTACATCGAATCTCATCGCATTGCTAGGCTGGTTTACCGAACTCATTAAGTTGTTATTATCTGTTGAGTGTGAAGCGTCTGCCATTTGTTACGTTCTCAAACCCTAAGGTTCCTGTGTCAATATTTATCTGAAATCAAAATGGCAGCTAAGATCCAAGACCCCATTGTTGTCAAGAATGTAGAGAAGCCCTCACTTAAATACTCTTTGATTCCCAAAATTGCATCTGAACCGGATGACAAAACTACTTTTTCACTCATCCCAGATCAAGTCTTGTTAGTTGAGGAGTGAGATTCTTCACAAAATGTCGTGTTGAAGAACTCGGTCATGTCGAGATCAAAGATGCATATGATGAATTGTGCATAGATGGTAACATGGATAGCAAGTATGAGCACATCAAAATCAAGGGATTGACTGAAGCCCTAACCTATCACCATGTGCTCAAAGCCCAGTGGGTCAAGTTTGTACTAAGCCAAGTGCATGATGATTTCATGTGGCTACAAGAGCAACTGTTTAAGATCACAAAAGAAATCATTCATCTGATCACCGGTTATCCTATCTATGATCATGCTTGAGCACAGAAAATGATATCATAGAAGGAATTGATCAGTTTGACTGGAGTAGAATCTTATTACAGAGGTCTGAAGTTGAACAATGTCACTGATCCTGAACTCAAATTTGCCATTAGAGTAATTGGTTACTGTTTCTTCCAATCGGCAAGGGAAAACAGTGTACCCTGTGTAGCATTGGACTTAGCATACAAAATTATTAAGAAAGGCATGAAAATTGACTTGTCTGAAGTATTGTTGAAGAACTTGTTTGAAAATCTGAACACAATCAGGAAGCCGAAGAAGAACAACTCGGAAAATACTCTAAAATTTGGATCACTACTTGTATGTATGTTTTTCTACTTTGAGAAGTTTTTTCCAATAGTCGGTAAATTTGTTTGGGAACTACACCGACCAATCACCCATCAGATCAATGACTTCATCAAGAAGTTAGGTGATAACTTTAATGATATAATGGATGATTACTTCAACAAGTTCCAAGAGAAAATGCATAACAGGTACCGGATTATGTTTTGAGGTCGACACCGATTATTGTTATATGAATGCTATTGAATTGAGGACTCAATCTTTGCCACCAATGGGTTACGAGGTTGATTTTGATATCACACAACAACAAATTGATGCCTATCTATCATTGCCAAGGCATACTACCGAGCTGAGGTATGGAACCTATGAAGAGGTGAAGGAAAAAGTAAAAATGAGCATTGTAGTACCTAAGGCTACAAGAAAAGCCACAAAGATGATTAAGACATTAACTGAGAAATTCAGAGAAGAGTCTTCCTCCACACCTGTCAAAGGTGTTCTAGCCATCACCGAAGAGGAGACAGAAGCCTAAGAAGCATCCATAACACTTAGCACCGAATTGCCTAAGGGAAAAGTGTTGAAGAGAAAGAAATAGGACACTCCAATGGTCCTACCAGCAAAGAGACCTAACACAAGGGCATTTGCTGCATCACCGAGTAAGAAACAAAAGATTGTTACCGTTCCTAAGGTAACTAGGACTTACAAGAAATCTACTTGGAGACTCATTTTGCCAAAAGAGTTGAGTGATACCGAATCTGAAGATGCAAATAAATTTCAGATTGTGAAAAGCAAGAAGGTAGATGTACATAGTGTAGAAATTTTTTGTAAAAATCTGAAGGAATATGGTGGATTTGGTGGATTCAGATTTGTCAAATATGAATCCAGATCTACTGATGAAAAGAGGCAAATTGAAGAAGCTATCATTTGCACACTTCTAAAATTCCAAGTGGTCCCATTAGAAGTATGTAATTCTATTCCTAGGGAATTATATGCACATATTGAAACCAGATGGCAATATGCTCTAGACTCGGAGAAACAAATCAGAGAAAGAAGTCTGGTGCATCTCTTTCCTGATATGTTGGTTGATGAAATAAAAGAACATCTGACAAACAGCCAAACACAATTTAGAGTAAAACAAAAGGCCTTGAAATTGATGAATGGCATGTATATAGAAGTGGATAAGGAAACAAAAGAGTAATGGAAGGACATCTTTCGAAGAAAGAATGCTGGTGAACAATCTATAGTGGAAATAGTCGATGTCACCGAGCAAGACCCTGCTAACACCATTCAAATAGATGAAGATATCATGGATGCAGAGGCACCTGAACAAGAAATGATAGAAGGCAATGCTTATGCTAAACTTGTCTCCAGTGAATTTGTTTTGGAACAAGTTCAGCCTTACCCACCGATCAATCAACCTGCTACAACTGAAGCTCCTCAGGATACAGATGAAGGCACCGAAGGTCAAAAGTCTACAGTAGAAGGTACTCCACAAGAAAAAACCTCTCAAGCACCTTCTAGCACAGAAAATGTTACAGCTGAGACACCAAGCACCGAGACACCGAAGGACACTACCGAGGCTAAAGAAACCAACCAAAGTGTTGCCTCTACCAAGCAACCTACCGAGGGTCCTCAAGCCTCTCAAGCTATTGTAGTGGTTCACCCAGTGAAAGGTAAAGAAAAGAAGTTGAACAAGCATAGTTTCAAAATTGATTTATCAAAACCAATAGTGTTGCCCAATGTAGACATCTCCAAATTGAAAGGGCAAGCACTTACTAAATTCGGTGAACTATGTAAAGCTAAGGCCAAACAGGAGAAGCAACTGGCCATACAAAAGAATAATAAAGTACTTCAGAAGGTAAAGACCTTACTATCAGATATGCTACCTTCAGCTACAGTATCAACCGATGCAGCCATCAATATTCAATTGGATGAACTCCTAAATCAGATTGAGACATATGGAGTAGATGCATCCAAATACTTCAGCAAACTCAAAGACAAGGAGCTAACTGCTAAAATGATAGAGGAAGTACATAAATCCATTGCTATTGGCAAGGTAAAACTTGTCAAATTTATTGCTGAGTTGTCCCCTCAACTCAAGCACATTCTTTCATTATTTTAGAAACTCTACACATTTTCTTTATTTCTTAAGGACATTAAGATTAAAACAGAAGCAATTGAGAAAGAGATCACCGATCTCTCAAATAAATTGACCCCCAAGCCCAATTCAGTTCAAAATTTTTATACTAAGCTACAACAGCTCATGGCTCAACAATTAGAACTGAGGAATGAAGAACACAAGATCAGGATGGACATAATGACACTTCAAACATTATTCCTTCCTCATCTTTCATTCGTTCAAGAACAGCTAAACTGAGCCACTTACCTCTCTACTACACAAGAGGGAAGCACTTTAGATGGCTTAATTTCATTATTGGCTTATATTAATGCACATAATTCTTTAATGGATAGTGTAAAAGATGCACTCTCTGTCGCTCTCACCGAAGCCAAGACAAAGTACAAATCCATTTTTGATCAGTTGCCACCTCCAAATGGTAACTAAATTTTGATGTTTGTCAAAAAAGGGGGAATATATCTATCATCACAGAGTATATCATCAGTTTATATAGCATCAAAGTACACCGGGAGAGTGTATAGTATTCAAAGTATCAAACAACTGGAGTGTAGTATACAGGGGGAGTATACCGAGCAGAATGAGCAGAATAAGTAGAGTATCCAAGAGCAGTGAACAGAGGAAAGAATAGTGATTACAAAGTATTGATCACCGAGCACACATAATCAGAGTTTTGTACAACATATTGATAAGGGGAGTATATTTGATTATACTATTTCATTGACTAATGTATATACTGTATGTTTAGTCAAATTTTGTAAAGTATACAGATTTTTTTTTGAGTAATGACTTTGAAAGTAGTTTTTGTCAAACATCTCAACTAATGTCAAAAGGGGAGATTGTTACTAATCAAATTGCCATTAGTTTCTATATTCAAAGTCATTAGATATATTCTAGTCGGTAAACATTACCGAATCATGTAGTCGGTACACACAGAGAAGTCGGTATGAACAGTCCAGTCGGTTACAGAAGGAAAACAGTCACAGAGCCGAGTATACACTGATCTGTCTACCAAGTATTATTTCATGTCTACCGTGCAGTAAAGATAATACACTGAGTTGATATACACCGAGTGAAACATGTTACCAGATTCATTGAACCCGGACACACATATGAAAATGTGTTACAAGATCGAGGCACATAGAATCGTTATCGCATTAGAAATTGCACATATAGATTTTGTATAATTTTGAGGTCATCTAACCAATGAAATATTTTGCATGGTTATTTATTCTAGAAATCATGTTTGTAAGATCGAAGTAATGAATCAGATCACCGACATAAGCAGTCTATTTATACAGCATGAATTTAGGGTTAGATACATGTGTAAATGAGAAATGTGTGTGCATATGTGTATGAAGCAAGACTTATGTGATACATGAGAAATGACAGAGTATTATGATTGTTACAGAGACACAGAGGTCACCGAGAAGGTTATCAGAGAACAGTCAAAGAACAGAGTAAACATAAGGGTTTACCAAGTTACTTTATGAGTTACCGAGGTATGCTATAGGCAAGGTAATCTTATTTTGAGCACATAGAATCTGCTATAGCATTTCAGATGTAAAGTTGCAGATATTTGTAAAGTCTTATTGTAATATTTTGAAGTTGTAAGAGAAACCTTTAACAGGGTAAAAGACTCTAATCAAGTCTATAAATTGTAAATCCTCTAACCAGGTGCAACATTTATATAAAGTGTTGTAAAATCCTTTAGCAAGGTAGATCTAACAGATCTTGTTACTCCTAACAGGGTAAGCTATCAGAAATAGCTAAATATGTAGCTCTAATCGAGCACTCTTTATTATTGCAGTAGTGAAGTTGTGGGTGCCATCCCCACCACAGTTTTTATCTCTAACCAAGAGTTTCTGCGTAACCAAAATATATGTGTTATGGAGTGAATCATGTATGATTGTTACTTATTTGTTTTAGCTTTATGTTATGTTACAGCAGTTTTTGGTTTATACATAACAGTAAAGATATTGTTGATAAAAGGATTTGAAGTACTGATTCACCCCTCCCCTCTTAGTACATTAGCTTTCCATATTGGGCCTAACACCTGTACCCCCAATGGTTGTGTCACAGCTATCAGCTCCCATGCCCAAATATGCAAGAGTGTGACACTAGTCCCAAGGTTCTTATATCATCGGTAGACACACATGTACATATTGTTAATCTTAGAGGATCCAGTTAATACTTGAGAGGGGGGAGTGAATTAGTATAAATAAATACGGAAAATTTCAACACCAAAAAAGAATTATCTGAGATTTGAAAACATTCAACATTTAAACCAATTCTTCATAATAGATTTCCTTATCAAATCTAGATAATCATTTCCACTTATTAAAACTTATTAATTAGATTAGCCATAAACTCAATATCATATCAACACACACTATTACCAACTTATTAACTGGTTAGAATGTTTCATCAACCATTTAACCATCAATACTGGTAACCACTTTGAGATCTCTGATAAACAAACATAAACTGTCTTAACTGATAATCAGAAATAAAACTTGAACATCACAAGATAAGCATTCCACATATGAACACCATGTTTTTCACGTGGAAACCCAAATAGGGAAAAACCATGGTGGGAATTGGTACCCACAAATATTTTGCACTCTTTCAGAATGTGCTCTGTTAGGAGCCAAGCCCGGTTAGAAGCTTATAATGATGCCTTGTTAGGAGCAGACCCTGTTAGGAGTTACCCGGTTAAGGGATTTACCTCAGCCCTGTTAGGAGCTTTGATCTATTAGGATCAACCTCGCAAGAGGATTTAGAACTCAAAAATCGAGTCACCCTGTTAGGGGATTTTACAATGTGAGGCTTGTTAGGACCTACCTGGTTAAGGGATTTTAGCTGCTATAATTGTTAGAGAACAAGAGTGAATAATCTGTGTATAACACTCAACTGCTTGCCTGATCCAATTAAGTTCTAAGTCTGCATCACTTTGGTAGATCCTCTCACACACCCTAGTTCAGCTTCACACACTTCTCAAAATCACCCACACTCAAAAAACATCAACCTTACCGAAACAAATAACCTTTACAACTAGGTCAACATCAAAACTCTAAGACTTACTACATAGATCATCACAAATCTTTATAACTCATTATAGATCATCGTATGGACCATTAAAATCAATTATAAATCAATATCAACTGTTGAATGATCATAAATCATCACAACAAGTCGATCTGGTACAAAGTCAACTCCTTGGCTCATTCCGCTAAGCACTTTGCACATTCCCAAGAAATTCGCTCTCTTAATGCTCCAAAACATCTTTCAAACACATCATGTGGTTTGTGTCACGTTATCATCAATATGTGAACTTGTTTTAGATCATTGCCAAACAAAAAATCATTATCGGTCAAGAGAAATCTTTACCGGTCCTTAAACCCTTCTTAAACCTTGGCAAAAACTCAACAAAAATTATAAACATAACTTCTGGTTGTCACAACATAATGCGGTTCCGATCAGATACATGTTACAATGATAGAAACTTATATTCAAAACCACAGCCTCAAACATCACCAATCACCAGATACAATTAGAATATTTCCTCATTTACCGGTTAAGGTCCTAATTCTTAGTTTCTTGATTCTTTACCGGTAAGCCCTCTTTGGTAGAACAAAAGATTTAGATGACACAATACAAGATAAGTAAACATCAGTAGACATGAATAAACATTAGTTGCCATCAATGACAACATAAATAACTGATCAAAGTCATTCATCATGCAATCTCAATCTCTTCATCACAATGTCATCTCAAACAATCTGGTACCGGTTCAGTCACCATTCTCCATATGTATCAGTTATGCCAAACATGCCAACACATATCATGATATAACTGCCCCAATACCACAACTCCCCATGCATACAGTACACCATCCTCAAGCATGTAGTAGACACACCTGCTCTACCCTTTAGTGAATCTATACCCACTTAGGTTGGGCATCATCCTGCCATTGATAAGGCCACATGTTAACAAAATGAGTCATTGAATCTCTTTTTGTTGCTCCATCACCCTCTAGTATACCATGCATGTGTGATCCATGGGTAGATCATCTATGCAGAACACACTCTGAAGGTATAACTCCCCATTCTCCAATCAATACTCAAGGGTAACACCTCTAATGGGACCTTTGAGATCCACCAAACATTAAGGACAATGATGCTAGCTTCACCTGTCGGTAGGTGAAATGTGCATGTCTCACTGTGCCAACACTCCACCAAGGGAGTCATCATAGTTGTGTGACATTAGATCTGAGACCACTATGCGACAAACCCCAACCTGCACCAGGATAGTAGTGTCCACTTTGTTTTTCCCAACTCCCTAAACAACGCCATCATGGGAGGCCAGTGCTCCCATGACCCTAGGATCATAGGATCCTCCTACAATCATTTAAACCATTCCATTAGCCCTTCATTCTAGCCTATTCTAACCTAATTCTAGCCTTGGGGCATCTTGCTGACACCCCATAACCTTGCTTTAGCTTCCCATTTTCCACCTATCCCCTCTTAGGCAGAGATGATGTTTCCCTAGGCGAAGATGTTGAAACTACTTCCCTTGCACTGATCCACAGGGTGGAGATGTCATTCTTCACTCTCCCCCCTATGCTCCCCTTTCCCCGCATCAGAGACATTGATCTATAGATAGTGTCTGCTTAGACATTGCTTGTTTGTGTGGACAGGGATCATCTCTACAGATGATGATCCCTAATGCAAATGAAAAAATGGCAATCAATGTTTGAGCCCCTCTAAGATATCCCCCCTCATTAATGAGCATATTAAATGCTAATACTCTAAAAGACAAGGTCAGGCTCAAGGTACGTACCGATGAGCCATACTCGAGTGGTCTCTAGAAGCGACAGACCATCTGAGTGTAGTGCTCATGGTGCGGAATGCATGCCATCGCTTTTATTCACTCTTCTCTCTATGGTCTTCATGAACTATATGTGTGACAATGACCCCTCATTGCGCCCTGTGCGGATTATATAGGGCCTCCTTTCACTCTTTTCTCGCCTTTTCTCTATCCTTCCTCCTTTTTTCTTCAAAATTATTGTTCACCTTCTCCTTTTTTCTTTCTTTCTTTCCTTTCTTGCCATTTTCTTCATTTTTTGAGAATTTTCTCAAAAAAATTTAAAATTTTCTAGTTAAATTCTTGAGGGAGCATGCACCACCCATGTCTTCATGTTGGGGCATCTTTTTCTGTCTTTTACCCACAACCAATTTTGTCACTACATAAAAGAGGAGAAAAATGTAGACATCTAAAATTAATTAAATTAAATATTTAATTAATTTGAGCCTTTGTACATAATTAATTTATTTAATTTTGTTTATCCTTATTCCCTTATTCTTCTTAAAATTAATTAAACCAAATTTAATTAATTTCATTAGTATAGTCCAATAATTAATTTGTCAATAAATTAATTATTTCCCTATTTCTCTAAAGTCCTTCCAATCAATATTTCTCCTAAATTCCACTAAGATAATTAATTATAAATTAATCAACCTAACCAAGGTGATTCCTACAAATCACTTTCTCTAATTCTCATCTGGCCTAATTAACTCTTCCTATTCTCACATGGATTTGCACATGACGCAAAGATAAAAAATATGCAATCCCGTTCAACATGGGACTACTCTCAGGCTGTGGGTATCCTATAGTGAGAGTAGACCTCTAGATTATGGGCTAGCTCCCTTTAGATAACCTATAAACTACTGATTTTTTGATGGAGGAAAAGGGATAAAGAGATTTTATAAAAAATGAAATTAATTCTACTAATAGGTGATACATCAAAGATAAAATTTGTTAATGCTGCTGAAAATCACAAAACAAGTCAATTAAAGAAACCACACTATTGCACAACTTAGTTGCAGATGCCTGCAAAAATGATACTTATGAAAGGTTTAATCCTTGTGAAGTTCTTAAAAAAGAAAACAATTTTGTCTTCACAATTTTAATGCAGCAAAATACAAGACACATTCACAGACCTGCATTATAACATGTTGTTCCTAAATCAAGCATTGAAGGAATGAAATAAAAATAAAGGATTTCAAGATAAAATCACAATATCCTTAACAAATTACTCACATACAATGCTGAAATAGATATAATTGAGGAGAAAACAAGCTTCTCTTATTGAAAATCATGATCTTCTTGCATTTCAAGGTCAAAATGTTGTACAAAATTTGAAAATTACTCATAAAAAAATGAGTTACAAAGTGTGAATAATTTGCTACAGAAGCCACCAAACTCAGAACTAGAGGGCATAGTGCAGCCTCAAAAAGCCACCATTTACTATCAAATGAATAGTGATATAGTTGTGATCCTGTTAAACACCTACAATCATGTGGAAAATCTGAGTCAAAAAAGCAATCACAATTATATAAATTGTTCACACAGTTCAGAGCATCCTTGACCTATTGTGATAGTGGCAAACATAATGGTATCAATGATGATTATAGTATAAAGAAGTGATAGCATTCACTATGAGAAAAAATTATGTCAGCCATATTAGTCATAGAATAACATCAAAAGTAGTGATTGAAAGCCTAAAGAATATGTACATTCAAAATCACTGTCATAGTAAGCAACCAAAGCTTCTCAAAGACAAAGAAATGATATAGTAGCCCTCAAAGCAGTTATTCAATTCACGAGGTATATGTTCTAAAGATAGATACACAAGAGTACACTGTCAAAGGCCTTCAAGCAACACTATAGCAACAGTTCTTCACATAGCAGCCCCTGTTAAAATTAGTATAACTTCACAGTGAACACTTGTCATAGCTATCTAGAGGTTATGAAGACAAAATTGTTTTCCTTTTTATGAACATCAGATTGCTTAAACCTTTCATAAGAATCATTTTTGCAGGCATGTGCAGCTGAATTGTGTGATCGTGTGGTTTCTTTAATTGACTGGTTCTATTATTTTTAGTAGCATTAACAAGTTTTTTCTTTGGTGTATCATCTATTAGTAGCAGTAATTTCATTTTTTCCATAATCTCTTTATCCCTTTTCCTCCATCAAAAAATCAGTAGTTTATAGGTTATCTAAAGGGAGACAACCCATAATCTAGAGGTCTACTCTCACTATAGGATACCCACAACCTGAGAGCAGTCCCATGTTGCACAGGATTGTAGATTTTTCATCTTTGCATTAGGTGCAAATCCCTATGACAACAGTTTTTGGCATGCCTGGTGGGATTTTTAGACTATTTTAGTTCATATAAGGCCACCGTATGCCCGCCTTGGTGTGAGCAGCAGTATAACACTCTTTAAGAGGGGGATTTTTTCCACACCTAGTGACTCTCAGTCTTTGGTTTGCCAACTATATATGTTATCTGGGATAGATGGTCTAGCCTTTATCTCCACCTTTGAAATATTAGACATGGTAACATCATCCTACCTCAGAGCTATATTGGAAAGAAAGTTTGTCATCATATTTCTAGACTTGTCTACCCAATTTATAGAAAAAGCATCAAACGTTTCTAGACAGTCCAAAACTACATTTTTATATTGCCTTAGCCAATTATTCTTTGACAAGTATTTGGACCTTGCTTGTGAGATTATTAGCTCAGAATCTCTAAAAATAATTAACATTTTTATCCCATGTTTGATTGCCAAATTCAATCCTATCAAACGGGCTTCATATTCTGCAATATTATTTGTGCATTCAAAGGATAACAAGAAAGAATACCTGAGTGTCTTTCCTTTAGGGGAGACAAAAACCACTCTAGCTCCATTTCTATATTTTCTACATGCCCCATCAAAAAACATCTACAAAATACCTTCAACATGTTTTTGTGTGTGACTTATGATTAGGTCACTGTTTTGCAACTAGTTTTGTTATTTGCACAGTCAAATTTCTTATATCAGTGTCACAAAAGTTCACCATAGGATCAACATTTTTATACTCAATGATATGGGGTGATCCTAGCTCCCTCTTAATTTATACTTGTTTTCCATTCACAAGCACAATAGCATACGACAGGTCCAACTGGATGCTTCCTCCTACAAGCCGTGTCCATTGTCTTGAGAGCAACATCCCATAGCTGGGGGGTACATCAATGACTGTAATATCTCTTATAAACATCTTCTAGATATGATGCTATTTTTCTCTCTACATCCTTTAAAACTCCCACAACAGGGACTATAATACCCTAAAATTGGTCACCTAAACCATGGGCCCCTAATATCGACAACATCACCAAGGTCCTAACCAAAGACAATTAAATCAATCTTGAGCACATAATTGATTAATTCTTCAATCATCAAATATCACATGGCAAGTGAATTATTCTATATTAATTAAATCATTTTGATCAATTATCCTATTTAATTTATTAAATATCTTAGTATAATTAATTAATTAATTAATTTTCCATTTAATCATAAAAAAGGAATTAATTTATCACAAAAGAGGAATTAATCACAAAGCAAGAGTTAAATTGAAAATAAAATAAAAGAATTGAATTGAAAGAGAAATCAAAGTTGAGATATTATTTCTTTCTTCTAAATTGAGAACTTGAAATTAGAAAAGCAATTAAATGAATTTTAATCATTCTCTAAAATTGGAACTCAAAGCTTTTGAGAAAAGAAGTTCAGTTGCATTGAAAAGACTCTTTTCTTCAATAAATGAAAGAATTACTTATTTTCATCTCAAGTGCATGGAATTAATTGAACTATATCTCTAATGCAAACTCAAAATTACAATTTGAATGCATTTCAATTAAACTATAATTCGAATTTATCTCAAGGTTAACTGAATCTAATTTCTCAATTATTTCAATTATCCTAAATTGTGCTTTTTCTTGATCTCTCTTGTGATTCTCTATAGATTCAACCTTCATCTCTCATTCAAAACACCCTGGAGATTTATTGTTATTATACAGTTTTTGCTCTAGAGTCATTGAAGATATTGTGCTTGCTTTTTGAGATTATTGCACCTTAGTTTAATTTATTTTTTTGCATATTTCATGACTGCTTGAATTCATATAGCTTACTATTCATCCATCTAGCATAATATTGCATCCATTTAGCTTAATATCATGCTCATATAGATTAAATCCTTCGTCTTGGTGTAGTCTAGTCACTGGTATTGCTTGTACAAATCTGAGAGCAATCTTATACTCACATCTTTTAGAAGGAAATTAGTCGATTTGTTATGGTTTTATTATTCATGCTTATATCTATCTAACCATACATGTAATGACTTAATTGAAGTGTTGTGTCTTGCAACTTACATACTTATTCCACTTTTTCACACACATTTCTGGTGCCCACCGTGGGGCAGAAGACTACATCTTTTGGCCTCAGAGACTAACTTTTTTCTTATTTTTTCAAATTTTTATTTTTTTGGATTTTCATCCATACAGTTTCTGCGAATTATCGTACAAGTTTTCCCACAGTGCCAGATGACAAATTGCAGTTATTGTGTGATATCATATGAATTATCGTACGACTAGGTGAGAATTGTCGTACGGTACTCTGCGTTTCTGGGTTAAAAAACAAATTTCTTTCTTCTAGTTTTCTAAGTCAATTTTAATCATACTAACGCTAACCCTGGCTTGTTGTTCGTCTGTCTGAGAAATTTTCACAGCCTAATCAATTTTTATAGAATGCTTGTCGAAGAATATGCTTGTCAAACAAAGACAATATGACTACTGATTCATTGTCTTTGCAGGTTGCCTGAGGAGATTCGAGAAAACATTTTGTATTCATTAAATTCATTTTTTAGGCACCTAACTTGCTATCTGGTTAATGAAAAAATCTGTCTTTCATGTTTTAAGAAAATTCTGAGAGGTAGGAGAGTATGCTCTTGTCTATATAAACAATAAAAAATCCAGACCCTTGAGGCATTTTTTTTAAAGTTTGAGATTTGTATATCTTTAATGAGCCTGTCATCCCGAGGAGCTAATAACTCCAAGCCATTACGGTCGGTGAGAGGGGAACGAACCAAGTGGGAATGGCTAAATGCCAAGTACTCCAACCCACTATAAAATAAACGTGATTTTATGAAAATCAAGTCAATGGTAGTGCTTGGGAATAGCTCTCCTCTGTACCTTTGGGTATATTAAACCTTGGTTTTCAAGGCTGGGAGACCTCTTAATTGAGTTTATACCCCGACGAGCCGAACGAATCCCTTATTAGTTCCAATTAAGATTAGAAGCTACCTGATTCACCTTCGAAAGGGGGAATAATATTTATGCAAGAGAGGTAGTAACTCTCCCAAGATACTTGTCATTTTGTGCCCCCATTAGTGTTTGGAGGTGGCTAATACAGTGTTGAGAATCCATTATGTGAGACTCAGTAGCCATATTCTAATTAGCTATTGGGTGTGTACCTGAGTCTGTAAGCAAATGTTTTCTTCTCTCACCAATTTCCATAGGGTTAGCGTGCTGTGATTGGAGTCATTATACATATTGCATGTTTATTGTGTTTTCATCCCTGAAACTGAAACTGAAATATCAAAATTGGAGAAAACAATAAACAACTCAATAGTCAAAATTTTGTCTTGTCAAAACTAGTCTATCCTAGTCGAAACTCTATCCGTGTCAAAACTAGTCTATCCTAGTCAAAACTATGTTCGTGTCAAAACTAGTCTATCCTAGTCAAAACTTTGTCCGTGTCAAAACTAGTCTATCCTAGTCAAAACTTTGTCCGTGTCAAAACTAGTCTATCCTAGTCAAAACTTTGTCCGTGTCAAAACTAGTCTATCCTAGTCAAAACTTTGTCCGTGTCAAAACTAGTCTATCCTAGTCAAAACTTTGTCCATGTCAAAACTAGTCTATCCTAGTCAAAACTATGTCCATGTCGCAAACTAGTCTATCTCAATTGTCCAAAAACTCAGTCCATCTCAAAACTGGTCATTGTCAGTCATTAAAAACTCAGTCTGTCAAAAATTTTGTCTCTGTCCAGTAAAATGTCGTACGAGTCTTTTGATTTATCGTCCTACTACATACCTTCTGTCGTACAAAATTTCATCAAGTCTAACAGTTTGTCGTCCGAGCCACAGTTCTGTGTCATACGAAACCTGATAAATTTTCATCTTTCTTAGGGAATTATCGTCTAGTCTCTGATTCTATGTCATATGAAACATTATCACATTCATCAGTTTGTCGTCTGAGGTATACCAATTTGTCATACGAACCTAGGCAAAAACTCGTACGAAATACTATTTCTGTCATCCTAAAGCTATTAAACTATCGTTTGGTCCTATAAAACCTATCATACGAATCTTTGATTTTGTCAGTCCAGAATAGTCAAACTTGCCTAAAATAGCCTACAACGAGTATAAAACTGGTTATCATCATCCTGAGCATAAACAAATCTAAACAATGCACTTTTGCCATGGT
Source organism: Cryptomeria japonica (assembly GCF_030272615.1). Lineage (NCBI taxonomy): Eukaryota > Viridiplantae > Streptophyta > Pinopsida > Cupressales > Cupressaceae > Cryptomeria > Cryptomeria japonica. Next base: position 499,971,152 of record NC_081407.1, on the reverse strand, counting down.
GCTGCACGATTTTGTCGATCATCTTTCAGCTAGTTCAAATAAACCATTTATCAAACTTAAGTAACTTAGATAACGTCTTACACATGATAGATCCTTCCTGAAACCATACTTAGTCTTAGTCACTTCTCTTAAATCAAACTAGGTAATTTAGATCACGTCTTACACTGGATAGATATTTCTTGAAAGCAGACTAAATCTTAGTTGCTTCTCTCGATCAATACATTAAAAGAACAACTAGCTCCAAATTTGATCTTGACTTCTGCATCAAAAACAACTTTAGGTTGTTAGGATTCCCAAAGATACTGAGAGGGGGGGTAAATTAGTATCTGACCAGTATAATAATTTTCTTAACTTATAACATGAAAAGCATATCAAAACTATGTACTGGTAAACCAAAAATAATGCAGTAAATAAGAATAGCAACCACAACATAAGAGACACAACATAACACAATATTTTAACGAGGAAATCCGGTGTGGGAAAAACCTCAGTGGGATTTGTGACCCACAATATTCGCTTACTGGCCAATAAGAGAATATTACTGCTTACAATAGGGGTCTGCAAATGCAGGAAGGCCAAGTGCCTAGAGCTCACTGCTCAATTACAAAGAAGTCACACTGACTTAAAAAATGGATTATACTAATCCAATGTCTTGTACTGCTTCAGATCAACATCCACTATGCTAGATTCAGTACCGGTTTAAGCTCTGCTACATACATAAATCCTTATCCAATATCTGCCTAAGAATTCACATATTATGTCTGTATTTATCCTTTTATCTCTTTATCCATCTATCACTAAATGATCTACAATGATCTCATAGATATATGAGTCATATTACAATCCACCAAGTCGGCTTACAAAAGATTTTATAATTAAATACAAAATAAATTTAAACAAAATTCTTGTCGGCCATGGTGCCGGTAATCTTTCTTTTGGTGTCGGTGTAGAGTTTGTCGGTGTCGGTGCTTGTGTCTGCCTGTCAGTATCACATGATTGCAAGGTTGCCATCAATGACAATATCTTCAATCACCTACAATTTCTCATTGGAGTGTGCATTTTCCAACAATCTCCCCCTTTGGCATTGATGGCAACACTCATGAGAAAAATCAAAAAGTGTTCAAAAATGTTGTCCAAAAAGAATTTCTTACCAAAACTGTGTTGTCAAAAATCTATGTTCCCCCTAAGCTGATGATGTCCTGTTCTGATCATTTTTCTCATCTCACTACTCCCCCTTTGACATCAATGACAAAGGTTGTCATTTGCTGTCAGTGGAGTGTGTTTCCTGCCTAGATCCTTGTATCCTATGGGTTACAATCTGAAAGAGTTTTGCTAATACCAAATTTAGACTCTCAGTGAACTTTTCACTATCTTTCAGTGCAACCTCTGTCCTTTCAATAGTACTGGTGAGGTGATGCATTTTTTCCTCCAGTGTCTTCAGTCCTTGAACAAGTGCCTCAGAGATCTCTTTACTCAAAGAGATGAGGTACTCCAATTTGGGGCTGAGTTTGCATTTAAGGTCTTTTGCCTTCCGTTTTATTTTGTCTTTCTCATTTTCAAATTTCTCAAGTTTTTCTTCAAGACTTTGTATCTTCTGATCTGTAACTGATAATGATTCAGATGAACCAATGAGGTTATCAGCTATATTGTCAATCTCTTTTTGTACCTTACTTATTTCCTTGTATATATCTATTGTCAGAACATTTGTCTTGCATGTATCTCTATAGAGTTCCTTAAAATCCATTATTGTTTTGTTTAGTGCCGGTATAAGGGTGCCAATGTGTCCCATGCACTTCTTTATTTTTTCATCAAAGAATTTCTCTTTCTCTTTATTCATTTTCTCCTTAACTGTGTCCTCATTTATTTGATCAACTGTCAAAATGTTGTCGGTGATGTATTTAGACAATGTGTCTAGTTGACCTAAAGAATCTTTATTATCCACAATGCACTTGGGTTCTACCAATTTAAGAATGGGGATTGTATCATAAATAGCATTATAGGCTTGTGCATTACACTCTATGATTTTCTTTATTGAGTCCAATAAGACCTCTGTTACATTTGTAGGCCGGAATTCTGCTATAGAAATACTAGATGTCTGTCCAACTGTTTTTACAATTTCCATGCTACCGGTTGTAGTGATAACCTTGCTTTCCTCTTTCTCAGGAGGATCTTTTGGGTATGCATTTCTATTAGCAAAGGTTTTGGTTTTTCAGTTTTTGTTGGTGGCATTGTCTCTTGTTTCTATTCCAGTGCCTCAGATGGTTTCTCTGAGCTCTCAACTGCCGGTTTCTCAGATGTAGTCTCAAAATGTACTTCTGGTTTCTGTGTATTTGCCTCTGCACTATGCATTCCCGGTTTCTCTGATTGTTTCTCAGTAGAGTCCTCTATCGGTTTCTCTATCTCTGTGCTAACATTAATTTCCACATCTGCAGTCGGTGGCTCAGTAGCCACATCTTTCTTCTTATCTTCAGTGGTTTCTTTATCTACCACAATATTCACCTCTTATGTATCAATATTCATGGTATACAAAACTTTAGACTCAAGATTTGTATCCTCTAGAGGAGTCTCTATACTCTCAGTAGCCAGTTGTGTGTCAACTATTTCTACCGGTGGAGTATCAGAAGGAGGTGGGGGTAAGTTGTCAGTTATCTTAAGGTTCGGAGGTCCACCTTCCTTGCCTTTCCCCTTATCCCTATCTTTTTGATATACTCTGATAGTCTTGGGTCTTTTGAGTTCTTCTTGTTTCTCCTTTTCAACAAAGAATATGTCCCATTGGTCCATATTCTCTTCTAAAATTTCATTCATTCTCCCTGCCATCAGTGCTACATGTCGGTGACTAGTTGAGAATACAATCCAATTGGCCTCACTGATTAATTGATCAATTTCTTCTGGTGAGTTCACTGGGTGAACTGCAAGTAATTTTTCAATTTTTATTTTCTTTTCTGGCTCAACAATAGCTACCCTTCTAGCTTCAAGTCTTCTGTAAAGATCAGTGGGTATTTCATCAACAATTTCCATCAAAAATTTCTTGTAAATATCCAAGTGTAAAATTACACTATTTTCTATGCTCTCTCTATCATCAGCGGAAAGTGTATTGTGTAGTTTGCTAATGTTCTTCAACTTTCCATCCTCTATTATTTCACTAAGGAGCTTATCTAGTGGACCAATGTCTTGTTTTACCTTTTTCTTCTTCAGAGTCAACTTCCTTGCTGGAGGCCTCACTACCTGTTACTTTTGTCTGGTTCTCCTGGGTGTGGGTGAGGGTACCAGTGAGGGTTTTCTTTTCCTTTCCACCCTTTTGAATATTGTCGGTATATCACTCTCAGAAGAAGTTCCAACTGGTGAAAGATGAGCTTCCGGTTGAAGTCCTTCCAGCTCACTTTCCTCGATACCAGTTTGTTTCAAATCATCTTCCTTAATTGCCTTTGCCTGTCAGGTTCCCTTCTTCATAGTTTGTTCAACTTTCTTAACCCTTTTTGTTGACTGAATTCCACTTTCAATTGTTTATGCATTTCCAAAGACTTTTTCAGTGGGTTCCTTCGGTGCTTCAAGGAGGGATTTTGCATAAGTTTCTATGATGTTATCATCTATTTCATAGCCCATTTCAGTTACCCAGATAGTCCTAGGGACAACTGCCTCCATCCAGATTTCATCTTTCTTAATTACAAAACATATTTCCTTTTGATATTTATCCACAATTGCCTGTGACAGTCTTGTTCTAGTCTTCATTTGAGCTTTTAGTGCTTAGAAATCTTCATTTATGTTTTTCTCCCTGTTATCTCCCATGTTGTTTAGTGTATTTAGTTGCTTTCCTACCGGTATGTCAAAACCAAAATCTCTCCTACCAATACCGGGTACTTGCTTAGTAATATATAGCATTAAACATACAAGCAAATTTCCAAATCTAAAGGTTCCTTTTTTATCTCCCTTTATCTTCTTCAGATTGTCTATTAATTCATCTTTGAGCCATTCACACACATCTATTCTAGTATTGTTTTTAACCATATCATATGCACTTTTAATACATAGGCTAGATACTAAGTTTAACCTATTTGCATGCGTAGCCTTGTTGCCTAAAATCATACTGACAAATCTAACATTGATATCCTTTACATCATTTACCCTTAGAGACCTTTTGTCAAATGTTGCACCGGTTAGGTCTATTACTATGTCATTGGAGACCTTTTTAGTTTTGTCAAGCCTTTACCACTTCTCTGGTGATCTTATGAATTGAATCCAACCAAAATAATTCACCATGCACTCTGCTTAGCACAATCCTTATAATATCCTTGGGAAAATCCGGGACACTAAGGATTTCAATAAAACCTAGGGTTTCCACTATCTTATGTTCCAGTTTGATATTTCCAAATTCATCACAAATCACAGTCTGATACATGTTCTTGATTTCATCATCTCATAATTCCTCTATATGACAATGTATGTATATCCTAGGGTCTTCAGCATATACTACTCCTTTAGGAATTTGAGAAAATGCACCTAGGGTATCATCTTTCTTTGCTATTTTGGGAGCAAGCTTGAATACGGTTATAGGGTGCTTGATTACTTCAATCACAATAGGGTTTGCAATAAATTCAGGAGTGTATAAGGAAGCCATAGTTATAAATACCTCAATCTGCCTTTAGGATGAGTGCTTGGATGAACTGCTTCACTTCTTTGCTAAGGATGCCTTTGCTTGGGAATTTTCACGCTCTCAAAGATTTGAATGCTCAGTGAATGAAAAAGGAGCCAAAACACTTGCTTTATAATGTTATTTTCCCCAACTACCACATTTAATGCTTGTCGGTTAAGTCACAACTTAACTCATCTGCCGATAAAGAAGTAATTTCAACTTCTCAGCATCAACCGAGGGTATGTTAGCATGTTTTTTTAGTTAGTTGCTAAACCCCCAAAGGATTTTCCTTCAGTTAGATAAAGAGTCTCCTGCCGGTGGAATGATACTCTATTCTACCGGTGGAGGAGTATTCCCATCAACATTCTGATCTGACTTTCTGATCCATTGTTTTGAGAATTCTTGCTTTACCTCTTCAACTTTTTCTTTACCTTTCAAACTAGGACCTTTTTTATTTGTTCGTGAAGGCTTGCTTCTACAAAATTTTGCAATATGTCCAATTTTGTTAAAAGCATAACAAGTCACATTGTTTTTCTAAATAGCTTTCCCATATCCTATGTCGGTTTGTGTTCTGCATTGATTAGATAGATGTCCAAATCTTCCACAAACATAACATCTTACATTCATTCTACAGTTTTCTGAATTATGACCAGTTTTGTTGCATTTAGAACATTGACCGGTGGGTGTAGTAGTGTTCTGATAATTTCTAGATCTACACTGATTTTCTCTATGACCATACTTGTTACAGTTAAAGCATTTCCCATTGAATTTGTAAGCATTAGGTTTTCTTACCGGTTTACTATGATCATGATTGTTTGCAGTACCGGAGCTTTCACCAATTTCAAATCCAAGGCCATTTGTATCACTATTAGGTTTCTGATTCTTCAGCATGTCAACCAGTTCTTTTGAACTTTTCTTGAATTTCTCCTTGTGTTGTTTTGCAGCAGTCAGTTCATTTTCCAAGATTCCTTTTTGTCTCATGAGTTCAGTTCTGTCATTTTGTGTATGCATTAAATCTGTCTTCAACATATCATTTTCATGACTGAGTCTTCTGTTTTCATTTCCAGCATCATTTAGTCTTCTAACCAAATCATCTTCATTCTTCTTTCTATCTTCAATTTCTTTACAAAATCTCATAGTCATATCTTGCATCTCATTCTTCATTGTACTATTCTCAGTTTGTTTACCGGAACATTAAGAGTTTCTCTTTCATCTTCATCATTCTGCATCTTTTCACAAAGTTCTCTTATTTTATTCCTTGCTATAGTGAAATTTTCTTGAAGTCCTCGAATGATATCCCGTGCAGCCTTCAGATCATCCTCAAGTTTGATATTCTTTACTTTTTTTGCATCATAGTCTGAAAGAGTTGTTTCCAATTGCTTTCTCAAATTTTCCATCTCTACTGGTGTCAAGATCTTCCTCAAGCTATTAGGCTTTTGAAAATAGAGGACCAGACTCTGATACCAATTGTGAGGATTCCCAAAGATACTGAGAGGGGGGGGTGAATCAGTATTTGACCGATATAATAATTTTCTTAACTTATAACATGAAAATCATATCAAAACTGTGTACGGGTAAACCAAAAATAATGCAGTAAATAAGAATAGCAACCACAACATAAGAGACACACCATAACACAATATTTTAACGAGGAAACCCGGTGTGGGAAAAACATTGGTGGGATTTGTGACCCACAATATTCGCTTACTGGCCAATAAGAGAATATTACTGCTTACAATAGGGGTCTGCACATGCAAGAAGGCCAAGTGCCTAGAGCTCACTGCTCAATTACAAAGAAGTCACACTGACTTACAAAATGGATTATACTAATCCAATGTCTTGTATTGCTTCAGATCAGCATCTACTATGCTATATTCAGTACCGGTTTAAGCTCTATTACATACATAAACCCTTATCCAATATCTGCCTACCAATTCACATATTAGGTCTACATTTATCCTTTTATCTCTCTATCCATCTATCACTAAATGATCTACAATGATCTCATACATATATGAGTCATATTACAATCCACCAAGTCGGCTTACAAAATATTTTACAATTAAATACAAAATATATTTAAACAAAATTCATGTCAGCCATGGTGCCAGTAATCTTTCTTTTGGTGTCGGTGATTTGTATGCCAGTGTAGAGTCTATCAGTGTCGGTGCCTGTGTCTTCCTGCCGGTATCACATGATTGTAAGGTTTTCATCAATGACAATACCTTCAATCACCTACAATTTCTCATTAGAGTGTTCATTTGCCAACATAGGTCACATCAGTCAATAAAAAATGCCTGTTCAAACCATAAGCTCTTCTAAACGTTCTGACAAAAGTAAGAAGCCCATGACTACCTTGGCTCAACAAATTCAAGATCTCAAGAAAGAAATATATGACATTCAATCCCAACAAAAGGATTCAATGACCCCTCTTGAGATAAAAATTCATGATATTAAGAACACTAGACTTCAAGAAATGCTAAAACAATTACATAGGATGGAACAAAAAGTAATTGAAAATCAAAAGTCAAATCTCATACAAGATCACAAGACACCTTCACCAAGACAAAAGAAATCTATCCCCCAGATAAATAGTTTACACCTTTGGGGCAATCTATTGAGTCGGCTTTGGACGAGCTACTTAAGAACAATCTTATCATATTACCTAAAAATATCACATGGGGATGTGAAGTTTTGAGTAAATACTATGCATACCATAGGCATAACAAACATAATACTTCAATGTGTACAATATTAAAATATAAAATTCAATACCTCCTTGATGATGGTGTTATTGAAATCGAAGATCCTAATAATTCACCTAGAGAGAAACCATATGTCATTACCAAGCATGATCAAAATGATGAACCTGTGTCTAGCAATGGCCCACATATAGCCTCCATTTCTTCCATGATGCCACCATCTCCTAAGGCTTCTCAACAACAATTCATATCATATCCCTCAAACAATGAACCTAATGATGAAATTTCTTCCAAGATTATCCCCTTCCATCTCAATAGAAAATCATACTTCCTAAGAAAGACCATGATGCCTCTTCTACCTTTTCAAATGATCCTATTCAAAATGAAGAGTCAAATACTCTATCCAATGGTCCTCTTCTATGTCAAGATCAAAGTATACCTTCCTATCCTTGTCATAATCCTCCGTGTTCACCTCAAGGATCCATCATGCCTACAAAGCCCTCTCATGATCCTACAAGTCAAAATATTTATAAATGTAAAGGGGTAGACCTTCACAAGCAAGAGTTCGTCCATGTTAAAGAAACTATTAGGGGTCATGTCCTCAGTGACATTCCTCAAGATGGTGGTATCCCTACTAAACCAAAATCTAGGTACACGCCTTTCCCTTCACCTCTTCCATCCATTTTAGGACCCTATATCCCTCCATCCCTTGTATAGGATCAACAAAGGCGTACATATTCACGTACCTTCCATCCATCTAGAAAGACACAAAGGCTCACTGAGCAAAAGAAGGCAAAATCAAAATCTATATGGGTTCCTAAAGCACTAGTAGAAGCAATGCGTTCAAAGAAACTACAAAAGAATGGAAAATCAAAAACCATGTGGATCCCGTAGCGTCTCCTTGAAGCACAACTGTCTAAAGAAAAATCCAAATCCACAGCCAAGATTGTTGTTCCTCCATTCAAACCTTCCAAATCCATTTCTCCATCACCTCTTTTATCTATTTTGGATCCTCATGTCCCAAAATCCCTGGTTGTTCCTCCATCCAAATCTCACAATCTGAGATCCACTTTTCCTCCATCAATCCACCATCCCTCAATATGTGTGCCAATGGTGATCCCACAAACATTTCCATTTGCTCATGCACCAAAGTTTCAATAGCTGGTCCATTATCCAACACCTCTTTTTCATCCTTCCATTCCCCTTATCTGATCCTTTTCATAAGACTTTACCCTAGTTTCATCGCAAAATCCAAAAACAAAACTAAGGAAATCAACATTGGAGATGTTGGACATGTATAATTAGCTGAGTCCTTCTTGGAAAGACATCTTTATGCTGGACCAATGAACTATCAACACAAAAATCCCTGACCCTATGAACAACATGCACCTTAAATGATATCCTATCTAAGGGTTGGGTTAGTTTAGCATTTTCTTTCTGCACTGCATATCATTTTCTTAAAAGCACTGCATCGCATATAGTTTCTTTTTCAAATGCATCTCATTCATACAATTTCTGCATTTGCATATAGCAGCATTAATAAAACAAGGCAACTATCCACATTTATCATTTGTTTCCATTCAAGGCAAATAAGGGTTGTCTCCTTTCTTAGATATTTAGACATGAAGTCCTTGAGGTCATAAGGTCATTCATTTTCAACATTACCCTGTGATGACGCTTTACTTATGGTTGGGTAGTGATTTCACTATTTGAGACTTGTTAACCCAAAATCTATCAATTGCTATATCTCAAACACATTAAAAAATCTCCAATTCATTCTAGGCACCTAGTTGATCATATGACTAGTGAAAAATATAAAATTCTACTTCAGCACCATTGTAATTGTCACACCTAAGTAAGTTTCATTACTTACAAGTCAAGGCACAAAGAAAAAAAAAAGAAGAGAAAAGTGCTATGCCAAATATTCATCTCAAGGCAAAAGAGAAGTGATATATAACTGAAATATCATGCATACAAGTGTGACAAAAATCTTGACTATGGGACCATGCAAGTAACTCCATCGGGGCTATGAACGCCTACTAGCAATGGAGCAATATTTGAGAAATTACAGTCTATAACCTCGTCGAAGCTCTAAAAGCTTGCTAGCAGTGAGGCTTTATTCGAGATGCTTTTGAAGTTAGAATAATCCACATAGCTAGTCATATAGGATGCTAAGGATCTTTATTGAACAAAAGAGCAAGAATTAACTCATTTGTACTCACATGAGCAAAAGAAGGTCAAAGTTTCAAGAACCAATGGGGAATTTTTATTCGTCTCCACTTGTAAATCTTGGTCACTAATTGTGTTAATTTGGATTTTCCAAGGGACCTTAAGGATTGATTGAACGCTTATCTATGAAATGTTTTGTACCTCCAATTCAATTGGTGTATTACAAAGTGCTAAACAAACACGGTTATCCATGTTCGAATAGGAAATGCATCTTCATCATGCATATTGCATTAACATAGGTCATATCAAAAAATCATTGTCTCCACATGTATTCTGCAGATCATCATGTCATAGAGGTCTATATATTGGGGCATAGTTGAGAAAAATCATAAAAATCATAAAATGTCCTAAAAAAATCCTAAAAATCCTAAAATGTCTTGGAAAAAATCCTAAAAATAAAAAACTCGCAACATCAAAAACTAAAAATCCAAAGCAAGAAATCATAGACTATCCTTCAAACCAAATCAACCACAAACAATCTCTCAAAGTCTGCAATCAAGCTTATCCCATGTCTTGTTAATCAATCTATCAAACTCTATCAAACATCAACATGTCTTATACAAGGAAGGGTACACTCGAAACTAGACAGATCGGTCTTATACGGGGTACTTAATCTTTGAAACCAGACATTCCTATCAATGATCATCAAATCAAAACAATGACATAGATCAGTATGGCTACTGGATTTTGTCCAGGTTAGTCTTATCTCCTGTACTGAAGTGTTACATCTATTCTTTCGCTTATACATATATTTTAGTCACTTTTGTGACATTCTAGTTCTTTTAGAACCCTCATGGCTTAAAACTGATCAATGTCCTAGTCTTAGGGTAATCAACTGAGCATTTTACGTGTCCTAAGCAGTATCAACCAAGTCATCTATCTATTAGTGATACCCAGTCATCCATTCTGAGTTAGTCGCCTATCTCCTAACTACTGAAAAGTTTTATCACTGAGTACACAAGAAAAAAAACATTACTAAAAAAAATCACTAAATAGATTGAGATATGAATCAAATCTTTATTTGTGTGTTGTCTTTTATATTGGTTTTCAATTATTATTCCCTCTGAGTAACTCGAGGAAGTCTATATTGACTAAGAGGAGCAAGGATTGGGGGCGTAATATTTTTCTTTGTTTTCTACTTGTAGGAATGATTTCGATGATCTGGAAACATCTAATCAGTTGGGTGTCTATGATAAGAGCCTTCACATCAAGCTGAAATCACCACACATACCTCAACTCCGCTTATTTGTATGATATAGGGAGGTTGGCATCATTTCTTTATCTGTTTTGAGGGAATTTCTTTAAATGTGCAATCCGGGTCCATGCGTAATCTGTCCAAGGATATGAACGAAAAAAGGGTCATTGCAGACAAGATAATTAATATTGCACATGAAAAGGAAGGAACTCTATTCTGCTTGCTATGTTTGTAAACGCTCGGTGATGAATATTAAGCATTCCAAATCCAGTGACTAGTTTTAAGTTGCATTCATTCTATATTTTTTGCATTTCAAGTGATTTCTACATGATAACAATAATCTCTTTATCTTCTGAATGAGAGTTTGAAGTATCATCATTTCTAAGCTAAGTGGTCTCTCTTTTTCATCATTTCTCTGATCGAGTACTTGTGTATTGAGATGTTAGTTGCATACATACGCATCTTATATAGATTCATACATTCATTGCATTCACATTATTGCATAGAAAAAAAATTACATTACTAGTTACTCATTTTCATCATTTATTTGCATATGAAAAGAAACAAAAACAAACATTCATATTCATTTGCATTACATACATCCATACTGAATAGATATGCATACATATAGAATAAAGCATATAGAGAAAGCATCTCATAAATCAATCGACACAAGTACAATGAAATCAAATCAAGATCTCGTATATATAATCATCAATATCTCGGAGTACAAGTGATATAACTGTCATATACAATCTCCCATCGGAGAAAGAATCATATGGGCTACAAAAAAATGGGGTATCTAAAAAAATCTAAGAGCTATGAGAAATCTAGCTCTCTGCCTCTCCCTCATCGCCAAGTGGTGGAGGAGGTGGAGCCTGCTGACCAGCATCCTATCTCGATGCTTGAGCTCCCTCAGATCATTGCATGTACTAAGAGTAGGGGACAACATGTTGCGCTATAGGAACAACTACACAATAAGCCACAACATAATAAGCTGCCCGACTGGTCTAGTGCAAAACCTCTTGCTGAAGAGCATCTCGCTCTGCCCTCATCTTTGCGACCTGACGATCGTGCTTTGCCCTGAGCTCCACCAGCTAACAATCATGCTCAGCCTGACCTCAACTAACTGATGATCTCTCTCTTCTCTAAGGTCTGCTAGTTGTCGATCTCACTCTACAAGCTGTGTCTGAGCCACTGTCAACTGTGACTGCAGACTTGCTAATCATGCTCTCATCGACCATGCTACATCAGTTGCTCCTTGCTCCCTCACAGGCTCTTCGCCTCCATCTCCACCTTGCTCATCCCTCCTCTGTCATACCTATCTAGGAGCTGCTCACTCCTCCTCTCCTACACCCTCTACTATCCTAACACCACTCCTGCTCACACCAACAACTCCTAGAGATCTTCCCTCTCCTCTTTGTTGTTGTCTACCCTCAGCTTGTACCCTGTTGTTGCTCACACTAGGATCACCACCTGCCTGCCTTGGAGCCTCTTCTCTCTGTCCTTGTCCCTATCTCTCTCCCTTTGCCTTTCCTTGTGCCTGTGCAAGGGCATCATCATAAATCTCCTCTATGAGAGGTGTCTGCTTAGTCGGATTTGTAAATCTAGGGAACGGATGCTACTGGAACCAATCCCTGTAATGGGGCAATACCCCCACATCTGCAATATCCTCTAGATAATCCCACCAAAGTTGTTGTAACCCTATCAGTGCCTACATTCTCAAAGCGTAGGACAACCTAGGGGCCCATCCTCATCTCTCCTTGTCTGCATAATGAGCATAGGTGGTAAAATCTTACAAAATCTCCTGAGGCCTACCATACTGCCTCATGACCTGAGTAACAACAAAATGCTTGATGACTATCACAGATCTGCCAATGAGAGGATGAGTCATGAACATATCTCTTCGCACAGCTCTCCAATCATCCAAAAGCTTGATACCCCTGTATGATCTCCATACAATAATTATCAGGTCATCCAGTTGTTGCCTCCAGTACTCTATCTTGCCCAAATGGGGCTGAGTAATGTATCTATAATATCTATAAACAATCGGCTGATATGAATCTCTAGAATCATCCACTATAGGTTTGTAAACTGCGATATGCTCCAAGACCCATATCTGTAAAATCAATACCCCTGTAGCCTTTCTCTTCCCCTCTCTGTATACAATCTCATGCATCTCATGATACATGTGGGCTAAAACACACAAACCCCATCCTAATCTCTCAGGGTGATCCACAAGCCTCTGCAACATCATAGCCCAGCTGCATAAGAAACTCTGTTGTCCCCTGTCTGGCATAATGAAGCAACCAATAAATCCTGCCAAGACACAAGCCAATGGAAACTGATCACTGTACTTGTCATCATCTCATCCTAGCTGATAGCCCACGTAAGGATGTCCTCATCATGAAATACCTATCTCAAAGCTAGTAAGCCAGGACGCTATGCAGAATCGTAATCAACCTTATCCCCAGTGAATGGAATCCTCAATATCTTGTAAACATCCTTAGGACTGATGGTCATCTCCCCAACTGGTAAATGAAACATGTTATGCTCAGAGTGAAATCTCTCCACAAGTGTTGTGAGCATCCCATGATTCACACGGATATCTGGCATCTGTAGGTGGGTAAACCCACAAAAGTCAATATATGCTCTATCTATATCGGATAACTCACGAACTAGCCTCATAGTAGGAGGATAGACGCATCAGAAAAGAACATGTGGTAATCGAACCTACACGAATCAAACAATAGAGCATCATAAACTCATCCAAATTATGCTATAAGACAACTTAAACATCACGCAAATCCAAATACATTAATTGCCAAATCTAATTTTCATGCTTGCACCCTTAAAAATGCTCACTGTTTTTCATACGACATTTCATAGTGCAAGCAGAAACTCGTAGGATTCAGGAATAGGTATAGGATGACAAAAGACTCTGATATGATACAAAACAAGCATTTGCATGACACAATGGTCTCTTAATCAAACACTCGTACAATACAAGGGGAGGTATAAAATGACAAATCTAATGGAATTAAACAACAAAAAAATACAAATCAGTTTGTCGTACGACAAAAGATGTCATCTCACATGACAAAATGACAACGGTCGACTTGAACAAGACTAAAATTTCAAAAAATCAACAAAAAAATTCAAAATTGATGAAATGAAAGGGCTAAAAATTAGACTTACCGCTAGCTCATAGTTCTGAGGTCGATTATGATGTCTCTGGTGCTCAAATTGGTGCTCCTAGATCGAAATGACCATTTTTCTTCACAGAAGGCTTTTTGAATTTTCAAACTTGGAGAGGTTAAAATGAATTGAAAATGACACTTTGGCCTCTTATATAGCCCAGAATCTAATTTTTCAACTTGCTCCGATGGACATGAAAATTGTACCCTAAGCTAATTTGCCCATCCTAATTCCATTTTCGGGATCGATATCAAAATCCGAGGTCATTCTCCTAGTCAATTTCAATACAATTTGGACCACTTAGCACTTTTCATCAAATGCTCATTATTTCTCCAATTCGCGCTCATTTTCTAATGAATCAACATTGAATCTCAATTTATTCTACAAATCATTTTTTGCGCTCAATTTCACATCAATCAATGTTAAATCTTCACAAATGTTCCTCTGACTCAATTTTTGTGCTCAAATAATTATCATCGCTAAAAATTGCCTAAAATCATGTACCCTCGCTATCTTTCAATTTCGCTCCCAAGGGGGCATACTCATGACCTTATGACCTCCATCTTCAAAGTCGATAATTTTTTTTTCAAATCTTCATCAAAAGTCGAGAAAAAATATTTTCAACTAAAGAAAATCAAATCAATCGCTAAGGGCATATCAGTTTCATCGCTTCAAATCAAGCTGATATTTGCCTTCATCTGAATCACTCTTTTAATGTTAATTAGTTTCATCACTTTTCATCAAGCTGATTATTTGTTTAAGCTCAATCAAAAGTTTAAAGAGTATATTTGATCACACACTCAATCTAAGTAGGTGTTTAGTTTCATCGCATCAAATCAAGTTGGACAGTTTATCTTCGCTCATCATGTCTTGATCCATCAAGTTCAAGATCGATTTTATCTTCGCTCACTACATCTAGTTCAATCAAGTTCTAGATCAGTAGGATCCACTTCTTGATCAATCAATTTCAAGTTCGGTATCTTTTCTCTCTATCGTTCCTAGTTCAATCAAGTTCAGGATCGGTTTTACTTTATTCAACTATGTTCAGCTTCATCACTTCAAATTAAGCTAAACACCTCGCTTTTCATCTAGTTCATGATCAATCAAGTTCAGAACTAGTATCTCCTAGACATCAACTATTCTTTGAGCCAACGCGTTGCTTGCACATTAATTCAAAGAGGGGCAAATGTAATACCATAAAATTGGTCACCTAAACCATGGGCCCCTAATCTCGACAACATCACCAAGGTCCTAACCATAGGCAGTTAAATCAATCTTGAGGACACAATTAATTAATTCTTCAATCATCAAATATCACATGGCAAGTGAATTATTCTATATTAATTAAATCATTTTGATCAATTATCCTATTTAATTTATTAAATATCTTAGCATATTTAATTAATTAATTAATTTGCCATTTAATCATAAAAAAGGAATTAATTTATTACAAAAGAGGAATTAATCACAAAGCAAGAGTTAAATTGAAAATAAAATAAAAGAATTGAATTGAAAGAGAAATCAAACTTGAGATATTATTTATTTCTTCTAAATTGAGAACTTGAAATCAGAAAAGCAATTAAATGAATTTTAATCATTCTCTAAAATTGGAACTCAAAGCTTTTGAGAAAAGAAGTTCAATTGCATTGAAAAGACTCTTTTCTTCAATAAATCAAAGAACTACCTATTTTCATCTCAAGTGCATGGAATTAATTGAATTATATCTCTAATGCAATTTCAAACTTACAATCTAAATGCATTTCAATTAAACTATAATTGGAATTTATCTCAAGGTTAACTGAATCTGTTTTCTCAATTATTTCACTAATTTATCTTTCTTTTCATGCTTGATCTTATTCAAACCAGAAGGAACTTAAAAATTAGTGTCATGGTATTGTTCTTATATTCTGGGATCTTCATCTTTTCAAGCAGATTCACATATATCTTCAGTTGTGACAATGCATTTTTAATATCAAATGTAGCTATTTGTGGGGTAAAGGACTTAAGAGTTTCTATCTGCGGAGCATTACTCTTCTGATGCTCTTGATTTTTTGGTGTATTTAAGTTTTGTTTCATGACTGTTATCTTTGGCATCACCTTGTTTTTAAACTCCCTTGTATCAACATTATTTGGATTCTTTTCTTTTACAAACATACTAGTTGGCTTACCTTGATCTTGATTTCCAGTCCTATTCCTCAGGTTATGGTTTCTTTTGGCCTGCTCTACAGCAGCAATGGTGATGACTTTAATTTATTCCTCAAAGGGTCTCCTTAATGTACAACATCATTTCTTCCCCAATGTTTTTTGTCGTTGTTATCATCATTGTATGAAAATACTTCTTGTTGATGCCATTACCTATTTTGTCTTTGGCAAGTAACGTCATAGTCACAACCATCATCATCAAATGATTCATATTCTCCTATTGTTGACAACATGTTGATGGTTCGGCTATCATCATATTCCTCATTTTCACGGTACCCTTCATCATACTGCAAATTTTGAGCTACAATACATTAAAATGGGGAATGAGGTAGGTTGCATGCCATACACCATGGAGTTTCCTCCACAAAGTGATTATTTTGCTTCTTTAATGGGTCAGAAGTTTCTTTCTTTTCATCAACAGGTTTACCATCTTTCCAATTGGTTTTATATGGCATATCATGTAACCTTGGCCTACCATTTCTCTAGAATTGAGGTCTATCATTCCTAGAAACCTTTTGAGTAAGATCTTTCAAAGCATTGATGACTTTATCTATTTTATCCTCCTCCTTGGTTGGGTTTTTTTGCGCCCTAAAATTATACAACCTAGCATCATCCCTCTTGCCCACTTTGCTAGAGGATTTCCTATTACTTTTAATGGTGACTGCGGCTTTAAAAGCTTCATTCAGATTGGGGGGGTTCCTTGTCCTTAGTTCATACATTGTCTTAAGATCAAAAGCATCAATGTAAAATTGTTGGCAAATAGAATCATTTGGTTTTAGGTGAGGCAATTTATTAATTAACTTGGTGAATCTCATATTGAAGCTAGACATTGATTCATTGTGTCCCTTCTGAATATTTGCAATTTCATGTAGAAATTTTTTTGGGTCTACATGGCTGCCATACTACTCAATGAAAATTGTTTTGAATTCATTACAATTATGAATTGAGGAGTCGGGTAGGCTTTTATACCAATCCTTGGTATCCTCACTGAGAGATTGCATGAAATACCTCATAAAAACATCATCCTCCCATACATCAAAGTCTCCAACGTGTTTTGAAAACTTCTCACATGGTCCTTTCTTGATGCTTCTTTGTTCCCTCAAAATTTTGAAATAACTTTCCTAATTTCATCATTGATTGGATTTGGGTATCCAAGGATTCCTGTAAAGTCCATTTGTTTATATCTATCAATATTCTTTGGACCCCTTACAAACATATTATGTCGATGTTGATATTGGTTTCCATATTGGTACTGATGTCGATGTTTTAGGGAATTAAATCTTGTATGTTCTGAGTTTGTCTTTCAGCAGAGTCTGTAACAAGATTTTTTTGAATATTTTAACTCTTTCCTCCCAATGGAATTGTAAACTGTCCCCAACAGAGTCACCAATTTGTTGGAGCTCAGATTTGCAGATTACTAAACTCTAAGAGAATGCGAAACTCTATGATCAAGCTAAGTAATCAATTCCGGCCAACTGGTGGAATGAACCTTCAAGGTTGCTAACTTCCTACTTATTTTGGTTCTACTAAACCAAGGTAGGTATACCTTCTTACCAGGTATCTTTACTTGATGATACTAAAGCATATTATTGTACAAAATGGTCCTAAGGTCAATCTCAAATTGGCATTAAAGATCTGATATGACCTACTACCTCTATGCTTACTTTTTTCTTCAAAACTTAAAATGAAAACTTTTTAACTAAAATTTTGAGATTATAGATATATGATTAAGACTAGTGCCTTCTTTACCTATTGGTCTTAGAGTCTTATGAATTTCCTTTCCTATATTCTCCTTGTTAGATAGTAAAATTACCATCCACTACCAATTCTTCCACAATTAGTGCTTCAATTTCCATATGACAATTACCATATATCCAATTTTAATCTTTCCTAGAAAGAGGCTTATACAATAATTAATCCAAGAGTATATTTTATCTTGTTCCCAACACACAACAATTTAGCAGTCTGAGAATAATGAAATGACCACAATTGCAAAAAAAATTGAACAACCTTTGATTTCTTAGCACCAAAATAAAAAGCTCAAATTGAAAGCATCCACAATACTTCTTAACACAATATAGGATTTGAAAGCAAACTAGTCTGTATATTAGCAGAGTTTTTTTAAGTATATATTTTTCATCCTCCCTCTCTCCAATCTGTGATTTTCCTTTTATAGACACAAGGGATCCCCTCAGAGTGGTTACATCTCTCGGTGATCAAATAACATGACTGTTCATCTAATTATTTATTAAACAACTCTTCCCAGAAACTAACGTAACTAATGTTTTATAAATTACTTATTCAAATTAATTGTTTGATTTACTCAGTATGCGGATGAAACATGTCCTCTCAAGTGCTTAACATAATATGTGTTGGTGGTGATGTACTTTATGATGTATCCTACCTTGTCAATAATAGCACCCCGATAAGAGAGAGACAACACCTTAGTGGTACTTCAGAATATAGAATGAATTATCACTGACAATTGCAATGAAATCTCCACTTTCTCCCTTCTGCAACCTCTATGACATCCTTTTGGTTATGTCACTTAATCGGGAAAAGGACTTAATACTTCTACTGATATTGTATAGCTAGTTTTTCTCTTGTAATCTTTAGTATTTCAGAGAGAGTCTCCCAATATCACTTTATATCACTAAAAATAGGTTTTCCTTTCACCCTGAGAGTCATCAGCATGAAATGCTTCAATTCTTCCCATCGAAAAAATCAATCTTCATTGCTATCAACATTACATTCGTCTTTGATGAGAGAAGAAGATCTTTGTCTGGCCCCTACTGTCTCCCTGATGAGCTTACTTCATATCCTTCCCCATTGAGTATGTCAAGATGACATGATGAAATTTCTCTTGAAGAATGTCTCTGCATTGTTGTTATCAGGCTGACAACTAGTGATCTTGCCGATTCGCTTGGTGACCTTATATTTTGGTAGGTTTTGATCACCGGGGAAACTTTCTCTAATCCCTTCTATCTCTTGGATTTCCTTCCCTTATGGTTATCATTGAGAGTTACAGCAATAAAATATCATTAGTGGGACAATAGCCATCAGGATCACAAAAGAAACTTCTGGCCAAAGGCTATTATCTTGCTGATATGTATATTGTCTCAGACATAGGGCCTTTTATCGCTTTTCCCTTATCGGGATGACTCCTGAAATTGGGTGTCTTTAAACGTTTTATTCTGATTGAGTAAATCTAGCTGATGAAACCAATCTTTTGTTTTATATTTTATGGGTGACAAATGGATCTCCTATTGATACACTTCACATATTCCTTTGTTGGGGTTATATGACATATGAATTTGGTTTGACTACTCCATGCTCACTCTGACGAGGGTTATCGTGTCAATATAGTTTGTTTATTTGTTTATCGATATGTCTCTCTCGGATGACGCTGCAAATTTTAATTTTGCAATAGTCTCCTATCGGTATAATATGAAGGTGTCTGCCCGAAAAGTGCATGTGATGCTAGTGTGAAGGATGATAATATGATCAGTACTACTCGGTGAGATCTGTCGATTTACTTGTTTTGATGTGTTTTGCTAAAATTGAATGTTGGGATTTATTCATTAGGTGAATTGCTTGTATTTTAAAAACTTTAAATGTATCTAGGTAGTACTACTAAGGTTTGTGGGGACAAAAATGCATAATAGTGGGGAGGCTAAGCCTGTGTAACAACCTTGCATAGGAAGATCACTTCTTTTTTTTCTATGTGCTAACACATGATACGGTCTATGAGTGGGAATACTTTACCAACAACATTTGATGTAGGTGTTAGGACTGAGAATGGCTTAAATTAAGCAGGGAAGATAGTACCTAGACCTCCAATGCCATATTTTGTTGATATGCAGCCAACTACCCCTGTAATGCATTATACTGTAGTTTTTGTCCCTTCATTTCCAGCTTATAATACCCAAGTTGCAGCTCAATAGCATGTTGTCCCTAGCCAATTTCAAGAGCTAATAAGCATTAAGGAGCAAAATGACAACATACAGGGAACCTTGCAGAACTTTAGTAATGAGTTGGTTAATCTTAAAAAGCAGCAAAATCAGCCACCTTACCAAGCTCCTTATCAAGATTCGTACCAATCTAATCCTCAAGTTCAAAGGAGGATCTTTAACTAGAGGCCTTTCCAACCCTACAATCCTAATACACCCATCTCTTCAAGATATATTGTTCATGTTCAAAACAATTTGGCAGCTGATTATGAGGGGTGTTACCCTTGCAATCAGCCACATAACCAGTCTACATGCTCCAATGACATGTTGAACCAAGCTTTAATGGCTCAAACCAGTGCTGTTGTCACCAATAATTCTTCACAATTTCATGAACAATAGTCTTCACACATGGATCAAGGCAACCCAGATATAACCTTGATGAATTGTGTGACGCACCCGCCAACAACCACAGGGAACTCACACTAACAACCTAGAAATGGAGTAAATTTTTTTATTTTTTTTAACTAATAAGTTTCCATCTAACCATATCTAGGCACTGAGAGCTCAAATTAATACACTTAAATCATCTCATTTGAATCTTACATTAAATGTCTAATATGTTTTGACACAAGCGGAAACATGTTTACAAAGTCTCAAATAGTTCCCTAGGGTATATTGACGCCACCACTACTTACTTAATAACTTAATCCACACATTAGATTCACAATCAATAATCCCACAATCTACATGCTTATATGTTGCAGGAAAACCTGGTCCTTACATGCTAAGGATGAACTAATACTACCATGAATATAATGTTCCTATTTCTTCCCAAACACATAATGCATATTAGATCCATTTATATATTCTTTAATGATTATATTACCAACCATGCATCAATTGTTTGTTATAACCATGATAATAATGAGCTCTTAATCAAGTGTGGTCTATACATTTTAGAATTCTACAACTAACTACATTGCATTCACATATACATGAAAGTACACCATTACATCTTTCTACATTACAACATAGATCTAGCTACATGTACAAGTGTTATACCACATTAATAATTAACTTGTTGCACAAATCTATTCCCATAATGAATTCATATATATAACTTGTTGAATACAGTACAACATATGGCAACTTACAACATAAGAGTTGGTTCTTTACACATACTTAATTTGCTGATCTAATAATGAAACATCCAAAATTCTCTCCTCTTTCACAATTACAATGTTGCCCAAAAGATGGCATGACAATTTCCAGCTAATGATAAATATGAACCTACATGCTACCATTACATAATCATATATATACATGAGGCTTACTCAACCTTACAAATATTTCCTACACTATTACAAATTATTAGAACTCATATGACAAGAAATTTAGTACATAAATATGCTCCAAGAATTCATATCCATCATGAAGAATATCCAAATCCACGCACAAGAAGAATGGCAACAGGAAGGGAAAATCCCCAATGGCAAAAAGCTCCAACCACCCGACCAATGTGGAACCTATAAGGAACCACCCCCTCGAGCTAGGAGATGTCGCTAGGTCCCAACACACACTAATTCTATGCTGACGCTTCTACCAAAGGGACTAACACCAATAAAGACATCCAAACACATGAACCAACACTGATGCAATAACAAGAAGAAAAATCCCAGAGGCCAACCAAACATCAAGTCGTAAGTGCAAATGTAAAAACACAAGGGAACTCATGTACAAGGGAGTGTCATCACACGTTGTACCAAAAACAAGGCTCTAGCCTAAGGGCATGCAGAGCCATCTCAACCTATGAGAGACCAAAAGAGATTGGCTTACCATCTCCACGACCTTCTCATACTCAACCTAAAACATCCTTTCTAGGACTGAGTCATGAGGCACCATCATTTATTATCTTTTTACTTATCTAGCTACCCAAGCCCATTCATTAATTAGTTGCCAGTTAATTAGTCAAGGTAAACTCCCTTATGCCCAAGAGGTCTGAACTTCATGCGTCCTTACAAGGAACCTCATGATAGTCCATCTCTCGTGACCCCGGGTGTCGCAAAGGAGCCCACTCCCTTACATGGACCCAAAAATCAACATCAAAAGAGGCTCTAAGTTACACAATTAAATCTGAAATGCAATATCATATAACACCAAATCATGTATAAACACTTACTCGTGAAAAATGGACATCCATATACAAAAGAGTTGAGCCTCTTGACCAAAAGATACATAAACCAAGTCATAAAATCATTGCAACCAAATCAACAAAAATCTAGCTAGGTCTTCACACTTGTTGTCCTTAAAATTAGAAGCACAACAAAATAACTCCCATGGAAAATCATCATGAGACAAATTCAGATAATCAATCAAATCTTACATCCAAGAAATAGCATCAAAATATGAACATAAAAATCAATCTGAAACACCACATACACAAGACAACCTCTGTTATATAAAATACAACATGACACATTATGCAATATGACCCTCACAAAGGAAACAATACATAAAATGGGGCAGCATTTGCAATACGCTTAGCCCACACTATAAATCACAAGCTTCAATGAAAACACAACTGGACTTAACATTGACCATCAAGAACTCATGAACAACAAATGAGCAGCAAAATGCGTAAATTTGCACAACAAAATAAACCACCAAAAAGATACAAAACTCAAATCACAACACCTTCTATTGCCCAAGACAAATCTAAAAATATACTAAACCAAATAAAACACTAAACTGACAGCATAAGCTAAATGTACAAACTCATTACCAGACCCATCAATTGATATTTGGTTCAACAGTCCTAAAATCATATAAGATAAACAAAAAAACAATAACCAGCCTATCGAATGGCAAACCCATCTGGCAAAATGCAAATAAAAATAGAAATAAAAATAAAATAATGCTCACTAATGTCTGGGCATGCATTTCACCCAGCAACAAGCATACCACGACATCACACAACACATGATACTTGGTGCAGAGCACCCACCACATTGTGGTGGTACAGCTGCACCCACCACGACATGGTGGTGCAGCTGCACTCACCATGCCATGGAGTGGTGCTTGCACCCTCCATGACATCGAAGGTGCCACAACACTCACCCTGCCATGAGTGGTTCTAGGCACCACCACGACATGGTTGGTGTTGTTGCACCTTCCATGCCATGAGGGGGTGCAAAGCACCTACCAAGACATGGTGGTGGTGCACAACACACCACCATGTCGTGGGTGGTGCTAAGCACCAAACCCATGGGTGGGTTTAACCAAAACTCAGCAGCAACCAAACAAATGAAAAGAAAGAGGGGCGACATAACAAGTGGCTGCAGGAAGAACAGATAAAACTTGGGGGTAGCACACAACCAATAGCCCATCTAAAAAGGAGTGTTGTAAATAATTTTGCCCCAAAATAAAAGAGAATATTGTGATAAGAGCAAGCAATACACCCCACTGTAAATTTTATAATACATAAAGAGGGTTTTTAATAGAGAAAGAATGATAAATAAAACATGGATATCAAAAAACAAGCATTCTTTCTAATCATTCAGATTTCACAATAATAATACAAAATCTCAATCACAATGAAGACACTCAACACAAGATCATAAAATAATACAAAGGAAAAAGAAGCAACAAGAGGCCAACCTCTCTCCCGTGTTATGGAAGAGAGCCTTTGATGAAGAATCTTGACCACTGCTCCCACCTACAGTACAAACCCTTCAATCCACGAATTCCAAATCCTCCAAAAATGCTCCCAGAAAATAGTTTTAGAAGGGGAGAAAGAAAAAAACCAGAAGAACCAAAAGGAGAAGAAGCAAAACACCCAAAATGAATTCACAACAACATATCAAAATCCAAAAGACAAATTGAAAACCCTAGCCTTCTATTCGGCCAATAAAAATATTTCATTTTGAAATATTCTTCCCTCTTACAACTATAGAATATAATAACTATACTTCCCATTTCTTTTCATGGGATTTCAAAAATCCATTTTTATTTAAAAATCAGAAATAGAAACATATTTCTCTCATCTCATTCAAATCAAAATATTATTTAAACATTAAATAATCAATCTCATAAAAGATAAATCAAAATCAAAATCGACATTAAATAAATAAAGTAATTAAAGAGAAATAAATAAATAAATGCAATTATTTAAATCAACTCAAAACATTAAATATTAAATAAGATCTCAATAAAACATTAGTTTAAATTCAATAGCAAAAATAATTAAATAAACAAAAATTGCTAAATTATAATAAATTAAGATAACACTGCCACTAGTAAAAGTTATAATTCATTATTAAATAATCAATGAATTGCCATAAATCATTTATCATCGATATTTAAATAAATTAGATAATCAAAACATCACTAAATAAAAATCCCAATTAAATAGATTAAATAATTAATATATTACTATAGTCAATAAATCATAAATTTAAATAAATTAAACAATCAACTCACCATGCCACATACTCACAACTTACGACAACCAACTCGACATGGTGAAATTTGTCAAGACTGGCGACAAGGACTTATGACAACTTGGACCTACAGTGTGGGTAGGGAACCAACAACATCTTCGAACCACATATTTTTCATCGGGAAAGAGACACTCGCACCTATAAAGCAAAGGGAGCTCGCACTAGGTTGCCCAAGAGGAATGAATGTCTAGGTACCTGCAACCCTGCAACCACAACAAAGATACATGTGCATATATATATAAATACATATAGAACAAGCAAGTGGAAGGATATCGCAATGACACATCACGCTCACAATGAGTGATGTGGCGGTGATCCCCCATGAAGACAGTCAAATAGTATCCATACAGTGAGCATACAAATCATAAAAAGTCGCATCATAAGTAAATCAAAATAGGGTTAGTATATCCATTTAAAAATGAGGCATGATCCATGAAATCTATCAAAGCACATGATAACCAAGATACTATTATTAACCATTTAGAAATTATAACTAGTCATGAGCACAGTCATTAATATCAACAGTATAAGGTCATGTAATATCTAACATCAAAATCATCAGCTGAAAACGTAAGTAGTCATAAGCAATGTCCATGCATCATATAAGTCAAATCATATCCATCACACAAAATAAAGGTATGATCAAATCAATCCAAAATGAAACAAGAGTCTTCTCAAGAGTGGGCATTACAAATTGGAAAGGTGAGGAGTTTTGTGGGGTCAATCAACCACAAAGTCAGTCATACATCCTTGTAGCAACCAATACAAGATCAAAAAAGAGGGTTGTTGACATGGGGTAGCAGATTGATAATGGCAATAATCAGTCTTCTACAAGTGTACAAGGCCAAACAGGGCCTTCTTCTTCTCAGAATATTCAAATTCTCCCAAGAACACAACCCGTGGTGGCCAAGGATCAACCTAAAAGCCAACCACAGCCAACACAAGTACAAGGGGATATATCTGATCCTAAAGGGCAATAGAAGGTTAGTATCCATAATTTTTTAATATCCCAGACCAATTAAAGAAAAAACATGTTAGTGTTTCTATGTGGGATACTCTAGCTCTTCCTAGCCAAAAAGATTTACTTTGTGATGTTGTGTCTAACCTTTCCTTGTCAAATAAGTCTAATCAGAAAAACCACAAGGTTGTACTCACCAATAATCCTCAAGAGAAGAGAAAACAACAGTCCAAGGTAATCAAGCCACCCCCTTTTCACATAATAATCGTTGGCCAGCACCTAGTACACAATTGTATGATAGATTCAAGTGCAAGTAGCTCAGTTATGCCAAAGCAACTAGTGGATAAATTAGGACCGTCATTTGATCCAACAATTAAGGGTGTAGTTCAATTAGATGGGATTGTTGTTAACACTATGAGAGTAATTAGAAATCTGAGTCTTACCCTCCATGCTTGTCCTAATTTTTTAATTCCCTAAGACATCTTTATGATATACCTACCACCTTACTTTACCATATGTCTGCCAACAGATTTTACAGCTAAGTTGGGGGGTGGGTTACTTGTCATCTGATTGGTCACACATGCTCTTTAGAATGAGGTATGGGACCAAGGTTACCATTAAATCAGAATTTTTGGCTAAATATCACACAATGCCATATGTCCTAAGTGCTATCAATGCCAATTTCGCCATACATAAGAAAGAAGACCTGCCTATCCCAAGTGATCCAAACACTCCTATTAATGATATTCTTGATATAATTTTGGATGAATAGGCATCTGAAAATATTGATGAAGATCCTTTCAAACACATGGATGAGGTAATTCTTGGGTTATATATGTTTCATGAGCAAGGTCTTGTTGTCCCTAACTTGGTTAAGAATGAAGGAAAACAGGATAACCAACACTCTAATGAGCTTTGGAAGATCTATTTTGATGGATCGAGAAGTAAGAATGGTATTGTCATGGTTGTATGTTTTTTATTAAGTAAAAATAGGTTTTTAGGGACCCGAAAACCTGAAAACATTCGATAGATAGCCAAGAAGGAAACAAAACAAGACAGCTGCAAAAGACTAGCAAAAAAACCGGCATCAGAGAAAGGGATAGCAAGAGGCCAACAAGAAATTGGCCCCAAGCCCAACATTACAAGTTAATTAAAAACTCTTCATAGTTTCCTCATTATTCTGTACCAAGAGCATCATCGCCTTGGTCGCTTCCCTCAAGTCGTTGTTTTCCTATCCCAGCTGGTTCTCTTTCATTTTGGTGTCCTTCCCAATAGTGGTCTGCCTATTTCTGCATCTAGGGTTCTGGTGGGTGGGGCTGGAGGTTGGAGCATCTTTTATAATTACCAGGTTCTTATCCTGATTTTTCCTTTCCAAATGATCCACCAAGCGTTCATATTCTGGGAAGAAACTTTAAGGACCTAGAGGCTGTGGTTCATGAGGCTTTTCAGAGCCTTCTCATTACGGGCAATCTGGGTGTTGATGTTGTCTTTGTCCTCCTCCGCCTGCTCTTTCAGAGTTCTAATAACATCCTCCAAATGTTTCAGGTCCCCTTTGATCAGATCTTTCTCCAGCCAGTCCTCCATCTCCATTTCCTCCTCAGCTTCACTGTTTTCCGTATCCTCATTCTGTTTCCCAGAGTCAGAATTCTTAATCAACTTATTAATCTTATCTTCCAGCTCCCTTTGCTTACCTTGCATACTGGTGATGTTTTCGACAACCCATTTCTAGAAATTGAAGGATTCTAGAGTGCAGTTATGGGCGGTGTTCAAGATGGTGTTCGCAGAGTCCTTGCCCTGTTCAGTCTCCTCAAAGTTAGGGTTGTCATACTCCTTAGGATTCAAAGCAACATTCTCACTTTCTGAGCCCTTAGGGTTAGGGTGAGGGTTTTTAGAGTTACCCCCTTCCTCCCCTTCACCATAGTTCTCATCCTTATTTTGCTCCATTTTTATATCAGTTTCCTTATCATTTTCCTCTTCCTCATCACAATGCACCTCCTTTTCCTCATGCTCTATTTCAGCTTTCCTTTTTTTGTGGGTAGGGGAGTTGGGCTGATCCCCATTCGAGTCAGAGTCTTTGCAACTCTCAGAGATATGAGCATTAATGATCAGGGGGTCATCCTTGGTTGCCTTGGCCTTGTCCTTTAAATGTTCATATATTAGCAATATAAGCCCCTAGTGGGATAAAGGGTAAGAGTTAGGCTTTTTAGCATGGTCTGCAAGGCTCTCATTTAGAGAGGACGCTAAATAGAAGGGTAGGGATATTTTAGCCCCATGATGGAAATGGTTCAAAATAGCGAAATGATAGTTATAATTTTTTGTAAATCTGCCATCCACAGTCAAATACTCCATTAAAACCCTTAGAACTTTTTGCCAGAAGGGCTTTACCTTCCAGGGAGTGTAGTAGGAGATGTTGTCCTTCTTCACAAGCTTGCCCTTCTCATCCTTCGACTTCGGGAAGTTTTTGAAAGCTTCAACTGCATACTTCTGATCCCTGTAGAATTTAGTCCCCTCTGTTTGAAGACCTGTGACCTCTGCAACCATGTTTTCATCAATTTGCCAAATCTCCCCGAAAAGGGTGACTCTGTTGTTACTCCAGCTTTTAGCAAACCCATAAGACACAAAATTTCTGCTTCCGTGAAGCTTTTCCATATAGTCAGTAAAGCCGTATCTGTGGAGCCTTCTCCAGACCTTTCGTTCACTCTTCCAATTTTCACATCCTAGAGGCTCATTCTTGTTTAGGTTACCACCCATTCTAACCTCCAAGTAAAGATACCCACTGGTGCAGTTCACAGTCTGCAGATGAGACCCTGAAAACTTGTTATTTCTGGAATTCCTGTGTAGAGACTCTTTCGTTGTTTTGAAATTGCTGCTTATGGTTGCACAAACCCAAAGATTATTACTATAATATTTCTCACACATATGATCTTGGAAATGATGTCAAAAAACACTCATAATCTGACAGTTAATCTGCCCCCAAAATCTATCTTTGGAAATTGTTCCCCAAAAAGTAATCATGAGATTAACTTGACCCATTGATGCGATCAAAGTATAATTGCTCTTTAACCTCCCTTTTAATGTGAGTTTCTCCAATGTAATTGACATCCTTCTCCAAATTGACCCCTTCATTGGCTAGGATATCCCCAACCTTATTGCCTTCTCTAAAGGTATGATTTATACTAATGCTAACATAGTTATTTAATAGATATTTAGCATTTTTAATTAAATTGGTAATATTCTAGGAAATAGAACTTGTACCTTTGAGGGCTTGTATGATGTTTAAAGAGTCCCCTTCGAGCCAAATTTTTTTGAATTTGAATTCTTGAGCTAGCTGGAGGCTCTTTAGCATTGTCAGAGCTTCAGCCACATGGTTATTTTGGACCCCAAAAGGAGAAGCAAAAGCAGCAATGCAAATTCCTTGAGCATTTCTAATAACTCCTCCACCACCAGCCTTTACAGGGTTCCCTTTAGCCGCCCCATCAAAATTAATCTTTATCCAGTCATATTCAGGAAAATGCCAGACAATGTTATCTCTCCTATTCTTATTTTTTGATCTATAGACCTTATGTATTAGGTTCCATTCAGTGAGGATGTCTCTTTCCATATCATTCATATCAGTAACAGACCATTGTTGATTATTCTTGTGAGGAATATTGATGTTCTCCTTTATAGCCCTGCATATTTTTTCAAAGACCACCTGAGTATTACACTTAGCTTCCCTAAATATCCTATTATTTCTTTCTTTCCAAATGCCCCAGCAAATCATGGGGAGGGTCAAAGACCAAAGGTTCTTGATAAGTTGGCATTTGGTTGGAAAATTCCATTGCCAGATAATATCCTTGATACTCTTGTTCATAACCCAATTAACTTTCCATTTTTCCCACATTTTGCACCAAATATCCCAAGTAAAAGAGCAGTGAAAAAAGAGATAATCAACTGATTCCCCCTCCTTTTGGCATAGCTCACATCTATTAGGGAATTTGAAACCTCTTCGGATTAAATTGTCAAGAGTAAGGGTACTATTACGAGAAGCAAGCCAAAAGAAAACGTTGACTTTAGGGATCAAAATGTTGTTCCAAACTTTACTCCAAATGGGATTACTGGTTTGAGAAAAGGTGTTTTTATAGGCTGAGGCAACTGTAAATTCACCTTTAGGATCACTTTTCTAGAGGAATACATCATCATAGTCTTTGTTAGGGGAAAAGGACAACAGCTCCTTCTGGAGGGAGGAAAATCCAGAATGAATGTCATCAAGCCTAACCCACTTGTCCTCCTTCCAGTAGTCACACACCATAAGCCCAAACCTCCTTTTACAATCCTCAATAGTTTGACTGTTGTTTTGATCATAAAGAGCTTCATTCTTTATCCAGGGGTCTTCCCAAAACCTTATTCTATCACCTTTTCCAAGGACCCATCCAGCCCCAGCTTTTGCCACTTTTATGGATTTAGTAATGCTATTCCAGATGAAGGATCCAACAAGGATGTCTTCAGAATTAAGGACCCCTTGGATAGGCTAATTCTGAATGTATTTGTCAAACCAAATTTGATTCCAATCTTTCTTAGTATCATAGGCTCTCCATAATTGTTTAGCAAGAAGAGCTTTGTTAAAGGTTTTTAGAGCTTTAATCCCCAACCCCCCTTTGTTCTTTGGTCTACAAACTTTGTCCCAAGAAACCAAGGATATTCTCTTTTTTTCTTCCACTCCTGACCATAAAAATCTCTTCTAGATTCTTTCCATTGCTTCAACAAATTTAGTTGAGATACCAAATAGGCTGAGGGCATAAACAGGGAGATTTTGAAGAGTAGCTTGAAGGAGCTGCAGTTTCCCAACCTGAGATAAAATTGAGCCTTTCCATCCAGCAAGTATTTTATTGAATTTATCAATAAGCATATTCTAGAAAGAATTTGGGGGAGCTAAACCCAAGGGAAGACCAGATAGGTGGAAGGGAGCATTTCCACTTTGCACCCAATAATTTTAGCAATTTTTAGTTGTCTTATGACTGGAGTATTCAGGAAGTAAATAGCCGATTTGTCCCAATTGACTTGCTAACCAGTAGCCAAAGCATAGGAGTTAAGAGTAGTTTTGAAGGCATCAGCCTCCTTGACAGAAGAATATCCCATGAGGATAGTGTCATTAACAAACTGTTGATGAGAGCAAAAAACATTGGCGGAGGAAGGTTGAAGACCTTTGATAGTTTTGCTCTATTTCAAATTGTGAATCAATCTGCTCATACTTTCAGCCAAAATGGTAAAAAGGATAGGAGATATGGGATCTCCTTGTCTGAGCCCCCTTGAAGTTTTAAAAAAATTGGTAGGAGATCCATTAATCAGAATAGAGAACATAGGAGTGGTGATCAACTCTCTGATTATTTTGGTGACCTTTTCATCAAAACCAAAAGCCCCCATGATTTTGAAAAGAACATCCCACTCCACTCTATCATAAGCCTTTGCCAAATCCAACTTTATCAAGAAGCCTTCTTTTTTAGCAGCACTGAGGGAATGAATGTTCTCATGAACAAGAATAATTGAGTCCAGAATCTGCCTACTAGGAACAAAACCTTTCTGCTCCTCAGAGATGATGAAGGAAAGCACCGCCAAAATTCTAGTGGTCAGAACTTTGGATATGATTTTGTAGAAAGAATTACATAGGCTAATTGGCCTAAAATTTCCCATAGAGTCCGCCCCAACAACTTCGGGGATTAGGGCTATAAAAGTGGAGTTGAGTTCCTTAAGGATTCTTCTAGATCCAAAGAATTCTTTGACCACATTAACCATGTCTTCCCCCACAATATGCCAGAATTCTTGGAAGAAAAACATAGGGAAACCGTCAGGACCCAGAGCTTTATCCCCTTGAAATGAAAAGACAACTTTTTAAATTTCTCCAGTAGACGGGATAGCAGAAAGGGCCTTATTCTAAATAGGGTTAATGATCTTAGGAATAATATTAACCAAATTGAGTTGGTGGGTCTGATCAATGTCCTTGTTACTAGTGAGGAGTTGATTGAAGAACCTGACAGCTTCATCCCTGATTTCATCCTTATTAAGTAGAGTGTTGTTTTCAACAATTAGTCTTGTGATTCTATTCGCTGTCGTGTGTTTTAGAGAAGTCATATGGAAAAATTTAGTGTTTCTGGCCCCTGCCTTCAGCCATATAGCCCTAGATCTCTGCCTCCAATAGATTTCTTCCCTAGAAATAATGTTGTGGAGTTTGACTAGAACATCATCTTCCATGGCTTTGGAATACTTTTTGTAGCCTTCTTTCTATATTGAATTTTGGATCTGGTCTAGTTCCTCCTTTAGTTTTTTCTTTGAATCAAAGATATCACCAAAGACCTTCTTGTTCCAAGTCTTAATATTGGTTTTGTTGTTTTGAAGTTTTTTAGCAACTTTATACATGGCAGCTCCATTAACATCAAGATTCCACTAGTTAGCAATTGATTTTTCAAGATTAGGGTGGGAAGTCCACATCTTTTCGAATCGAAAAGGGAAACTCTGATTATTCTTAAAATTCTCAGCAATAAAAGAGATGGGATAATGATCTGACCCAATTCTATTAATAACAAAAAGGGAGCATCTATGAGAAAGAATCCAATCATTAGTAACAAGGGATCTATCAAGTCTTACCTAGATGAGATCTTCACCATCCCTTCGGTTAGACCAAGTGTAGGAAGCCCCATTGAGATCCATATCAATGAGAGCATTGACATTAATAAAGTCCATCAGGTCAGATCTATTGTCTGGTTGAGCTTGACTGCCTCCAAAATTTTTAGTGTCTTGCAGAGGAGTATTGAAATCTCCCATCACAACCCAGTTGTTCAGAGGGAAGGAATTTCTTTTATGCTGAATTTTGTTCCAGAATTTACTTCTAGCAGATTTGGAGTTAGGGGCATAGATATTAGTGATGACAGATTCCTTACCATCAATGATGCTTTTACCTTTTAGGGATAAAATATTTCCATCAACATCAATCATATCTCCAGAGGTTGTGTTTTTATTCTAGAAAATAGCAACCCCTCCAGAGGCTCCATTCAAGCTACTGCCACAAGCCCCTCCATTTTTAAAAAACTTTAATTTCTCCACATTCTCTTTACTCATTTTGGTTTCCTGAACCAAGATAATATCCAGATTTTGATCTCGAATGAGGTTCCTTAATATATCATGTTTATTGAGACCATTTAGGCCTCTGATATTCCATGATATTACCTTCATTTGGAAGCCTGAGGGCAGGATTCCTTGATAGTTCACTGCCTTCCATCAACTATGTTTTGCTTGCTCTCCTGGTCCCTATGCCATTTCATAGTTTTGCATCCCGGTGGGGATCTTGAAGCCCCAAAATCAACCTTGGACCTGGTTTTGGTTTTTACTCCATTAAGGCCTCCTACCTTCTTGGTTTTAATTTTCTTTCCATTTCCTATTGTGTTTTCTTCTTGTTCTGCTTTAGACTCATCTTGCATGTTGCTCCATAGGTCTTCTCTTTTCTGGGATGATGTAGTCATATCAACTCCTATGTTCTGGAATAAGGCATTTAAGTTTACCTGCAGTGATCCAAACTTGTTATTCCTTTCATGTTCTTGAAAGTCATCCTCTAAACAGTATTCATCTTTTTTTGATATAGGTTCCTGAAAAGCCTCAGGATGAGAATCAGTGATATTCTCAATCTCACCATCTTCAAGTGTATCTTCACTGATTTCATTCTCCTTCACTTGTGTCTATAGAGCCTCAAAGGTATTGACTGTTTTAATCTCAAACTCCCTAGTTTCATTCTTTTTATTCCCCTTCAAAGGGGGTTCTTAGGAGGGTCAGTGCTATCTGCTTCTAGAGGTTCAGATATATTAACCAAGTTTCCACTTTTTCCTTCTAACTTGTTACAGTCTTTGTTATTATTTTTTTCTTTCCATACCTGTTTATGGATATTTGTCATCACAGGTTTTTTAGGGTTGTTGGGGCAAGCCTTAGCCCAGTGACCTACTTTTTTGCAAGAAAAGCAAACAAAGGGGAGAGATTCAAATTCTATTGACTGTTCTCATAACCCAAGTTTGTAATTTATGTCAATAGTGCTTGGGAGGTCCATATTCTGTGATATGTTGACACAGATGCACGCATACACCAATCTCTTGTGAGTTGTTGTCATTGGGTCTATCGCAACAAGCTCCCCAAAGGAGTTAGTGATTCCTGAGAAAACATCCTCCACCCAGTATTCCAACGGTAGCCCAAGCAACCTAACCCACACCGGAGCAGATTCAAAGAAAGAATCATTGAGTTCCATGTTAGGAGACCATTTTCTAATAGAAAGAGAAGATTTGCCAAATATCCAAGGGCCACCACTTAAAGCAACTTCCATATCTTCCCCATAGGAGAAAGAAAAAACAAAAAAGCCTCTAGGCAAGGCGGAGACATCAACCTATCCTTTCATTCTCCATTTTCTCTTAACAAAGGAACTAACATCCTCAATATTAGGTCAAGGTCCAACAAACTTCCCCACCAAAGAAAAAGACATTAAAGAGATGCTATGATCAATAACTATATCAAGAATCTCAATCGCAAGTTTAGCCGTTCTATTATCTGATATATCCTTCACAAACGGGAAAGACGATTTACCAGTCAGTTTACCAGGTGCCTTTCTTGCAAAGAGACTATTCCAAGGTTTAGATATTCGCCCCTCCTTGATATTTTCTGAGTCAAATTTCACCGCCTCGGGCCTCGATTCTTGGGAATCTTTTAAGTTTTCATGATCGGGGGGAGGGTCTCGTATTCATGGGTCCCCATTCTACCTCCCATCCTCATCATCAGATGCTTGTCCTTGAGTTGAAATGGATTCAGAACCAGAGGATCCAGCATCGTTGTTCCCTCCATTCTCGATTTCAAATTTCCCACTGCAAATGTTGTTCCCTCCGCTATTCCCTCCATTTCTCTATCTGGATTTCAAATTTCCCACTGCAAACGTTGTTCCCTGCAATAGTGGTTGTATGTTGGTGTCTCCTAATGATGACAAATATTATGCAACTTTTAGATTTTCTTTCAACTGCACTAATAACACAGTTGAGTATGAGGCCTTGGTTCATGACTTGCAATGGCAAAGAAGAGAGAAATTAGTTGTTTACAAGTGTATGGTGATAGTGAATTGAATGTCAACCAGGTAAGAGGTCTCCATACCACTAAGAATGATCTTTTGAATTCTTATAAACATAAGGTATGGGATCTTATAGAAGATTTTCAAGATTTCAATCTATTGTCTATTTTTAGAAATCTCAATAAACATGTTGATAGACTAGCTGCAGTAGGAGCTCAGTATGATATTTTCAGTGATATTAGTAACACTAAGGAACAACAGTATGTAAAATTTATTGTAAGATCTTCTATTCCTAAGAATGTTGACCATTGGCAATTTTTTGATAGTGATCAACAAATCATTAAATTTTTGAGGGAAGAGGCAGAATTTTCAAATGATAACTAGGAAAGGCTCAAACAACAGTATGAAGATCAAATCATACAACTGAAAACTAAGAAGCTACCCAAGGGATTGGTCACAATAGAGTGAATCTTCAATGTTGATGATCAAAAGAAAAAAGAGAAATCTAGTTTACAGATTAAGGAAGAGCACTATGAGAATGTTGAGATCTTCAAGGACAAGTTGTTAAAGCTTGGCAAGGTATGCACACTATAAGAGAGGCATACTTTCATTTTACTTTGTTAAGAGTTTAGTGACATATTTTCTTGGTAATATTTAAATTTAAAAGGTTTTGATCCTAGCATTTCCCAACATACCATAGAGCTTGAGCCAAATGTCAAACCTATGAGGCAAAAATAGAGGCCTCTTAACCCCAAGCTTGAGCCCCTAATAGTCAAAGAGTTGAATAAACTCATTGAGGACAATATCATTTTCCCAATCAAACACACCTCTTGGGTGTCAAATATTGTCCCAGTAAAGAATAAAAATGGTGAAATCAGACTTTGTGTTGATTTCAGAGACCTCAATAGAGCCTCTCTCAAGGATAGATACTCATTACCTTCCATGGAATAGATCCTTCAAGTTGTTGCAGGTTCTGAGAGGTTTTCTTTGTTGGATGCATTCTCAAGATACAATCAAGTTTTGGTGAAGGAGGAGGATCAATTCAAGACATAATTCACAACCAAGTGGGGTACTATGGCTTACAAGAAGATTCCATTTGGTTTGTCCAATGCTGGAGCTACATTTCAGCATGCTATGGACATGGCATTTCAAGGTTTGATGTATATATTTGTGCTTGTTTATTTAAAGAATTCAAATGAACACTTATTTCATCTGAAGGAGATATTTTAAAGGTGTAGGGAGTTTGGTATATCCCTCAACCCAAATAAATGTGTGTTTGATGTCCATGAGGGTAAGTTGATGGGATATGTGGTTTCAAAAGAGGGTATTGTTACCTATTTTCACTACCAGCTCAATCAGGTAGAGATTTTGTGTGTTATAAACAAAGGTGAATTTTTATTTTGTTGTATTATATTTATGAATATTTAAAAGGATAAGATAAAATATTTCTATGCATTGAACATAATGTAGATGCATAAGAGAGAGTGCACAATTTTTTGAGAAAAATAATCTTTATTGATATGAATGTATAATGTCTCACACAAGCTGTGAGACTGGCTAATATGGTGCAAATGAGTAATAGACTATCTATTTGTAGATGTAAAACATAAAAGTAAATGCAGAGAGAGAAGGGTGACTCATCATTTCCTTAATGACAAGCCCTCTTTGAGTTACCCTGTAGCATCTGTAGTCTTTTTCCCATCCTGCATCTAGTTGTGCCTCCTTGCTTCCCTGTACATGCATTTGAGAAGATAATGTGTTAAAGAAATGAGATCCATCATTCATATCTGCATATGTACCTACAAATACATAATCTATCCCTCATGTGCATCACAACAACTTGTATCTCATTAGGTCTAGGAGACAAATATCAAATCAAACCATCAGCAAGAAATCAGATATGCATTGCTTTGTCTAACTTGTTTGCTTCATGTGCAGATTCAGGAAAGTGCCATGGTTGTTTATCATTTTTACATGAGTGGTGTAAAATGCGGCTCCCACAAGGGTTGATCCCATCTCATCAATTATAACAAAGGGAAAATAAAGATTCGGGGACAAATATATACCAATCATTAAAGAGAAATCACTACAATATACAAGTATAGTCAATATGGACCAGGATAACATGTTCTGTCAAAAGACTCAAATTAACAGAGAACTCCAAGGCATGAAAATTTTAACAAGAACCTCATCAAGAAATATCAAAATACTGATCCAAATGAGAAGTCCACATATAAAATAAAGGGCATTGATCTTGATCAAGTTGTAGACTAGTCAACAAAATTAATCATAGAAAGACACAATCATTAGCACTCATAGCCATTAGTGACAGAACAATCTTAAACATTCCAAACATATAGTAACTAAAGGCATCTAGATACTGGTGAATCACTGCAAATAACCCTTATCTTGGTGCTACAAGAACTCACATATGCTGTGAGAAATGTATTCTATGAATATCTTCCATCAAGTGACGTGACAATGAGCCATAAAGAAATACAGTCCTGGAAGCCTTAAAGACAATCACCTATACTCTATGCATAATCATCATGGGAATAGCATCATGATCACACAGAGTTTGCAGTGCATTCAAATTTAGAGTAGTCAAAACAAGTTTGATAGAAATGACTATCAAGATAGGCACGGTTGGAACAGTGACAATGGCAAGGCTACAAGATTAGGAGCATGATCAAGGAAAGATGTCACAACCACAAATAGAGTGATCATTCACAGGAAGGATATAATAGCTACTATCAAGTGCATTCATTCACAATGATAATGTTGTTATGACAATCACATCTTGTAAATTTATGATAAAAAGATAGAGTATCCATGAGATGATTCTTCTTCTCACAATCAATAATCAAGACAAATTTAAGAGTGTAGTAGTATCAATCTCCATGATAGAGATGAAGTCTAGCACCATATCACAAGGCATTATAGCAGACATTCAGAAGGCACAAATATATAAGAATGGTTGCTATTTTTGAAAAGAAAGGACAAGGGTATGATCATCAAAGGAGAAATCATTGTCAAAGAGAAAGCAGTGAATAAGGACAACTTGAAGGATGTTAAGGAGCATATCCACAAGGTCTACTAGCCACAAAAAGTTGTAATGATCATTTCCATGAGTATAATCAAAACAATCATCAGTATGACAACCCATACAATGAACTTTAATCATTGTGTTTTTAATAGACCAATGCTTTGTAGCAATGAGGATACCATTAGTATGGTATTGACTAGTAACATCAATTTGTTGCTAAATGGGGATTATTTCCTCATTGAATGGTATGTGCAAAATCAGTAATATGTTCACAGAGATGACTATCATGAATTAATGGAGGATTGTCATGAGATCAGTAGGGACTTCTCCAAGCCCACATGGAAGTAAAAGACACTTCATAAAAGTGTAGTGTTGATTAGTCACTTCATGAGCCAAACGCATATCAAAATCAAAGTAGTCACATCCATAGATAACAATGATGATCAATGCCCAAAGCATAGTAGCAATACTTCATGCTAGAGAAAAATTATATATTATCAATCCAATGCTTTGTATAGGTAAGGTGACCATATACCATGCACATAAACATACAGTAAAAGCATAAATCAAGGCCTTTCAGTCATCAAAGAATAGTGAGGATAGTGCCAAGAATCACTCACAAATGCAAAGACGGTCATAACTGTAGACACCTAAAATTTTCCAGTCTAATTAAATAAATATCTTTATTTATTTATTTACTTAAGCCTAATTCCTCTATTAATTAAATGAATCTTTATTTATTTAATTAATTCATTTATCCTCTTCTAGCCTTATTTCTCATTTAAATAAATACATTTATTTATTTAAATTATCCTTTTCCTAAATTAAATAAATACTTTTATTTATTTAATTGATCCCACTTCTTCTATTAATTAAATGAATCTTTATTTAATTAATTCATTCATTAACCTTTTCCACCTATGACACATGTCATTCATCTCTTAATTCATACACTACCTAACCTTTCATTATTTTCATATTTTCTCTGCCTACCCTCTAATCATAGCCGACCATTTATCTTTTACACCTCTCAATCTTACCCCTCCATTTCTTATAGTGTCTTCTATATAAGGAGATGCTACCTTCATTATCAACCCTAACTAACGGACTGATCAATTGACTACACTATGCTTTTGAACTTTCATATGTGATCCTACTTGCAACCACATTTCTGTTCTTTGTTGAGCTCTTGTGCACATATAAAATCTGAGAGCAAATATATCAAGAAAGATCAATGGAGATAGGAAGAATGGAGATCCAAACCCTATTGGACATGTGATGGTATAATCTTTGTGATTTCATTTGATTTGCATTGTCTTAGGTAATCTTCATATGTTATGGTGGATCTTTGTTGTTGTTAGGCTAGGGTTTTGTGGTTGAATTCATTTAGTCTTTCAATATTGTTGTTATCCATTTTCACCATATACATTTTGTCACGACCGATGGGACTCTTGTCCCTTTTGCATTTAACATCTTTTGTTGCAGATTTTGTGTTTTTAAGTTGCAGATCTGACATTTACGACAATATTTTGATATATTCGCATCTGCATGCTTTTGGATCATGTTTTTGATTTTCTGCCACGTTTGTGACATCTGGAATCGCGTATGTGCCTTCGATATTTTTTTTATTTTTTTTGTAGATTCCAGGAAATGCGTCTGTGTTCCCTAGTCGCGTCTGTGAAGTCTTCAAGCACGTCTGTGTTCGGGAACCGCATTTGTGTTCAGAAACCACATCTGTGTCAGATCTAATCGCATCTATGAATTTATAAGGCGTTTGTGTTTCTGGTAACCACGTCTGTGTGCAGTTGTTGCATTTTGATTTCTTTGATCTAGTTTTTCGTCATCTGGATTTCAAATCTGGTTTATATTGAGCTAACATCTTCAGATCTAGCTAACAAAATTAGTGCAGCTTGTCTTGAAAGCAAAAGGAGAAAAGAAATCGTGTTGTTGAAGGCCCATATTTTCACAAAGTCTTTTGGATCTAAAAATTTACCTAACTTGTGTGCTTGCAGGAAGGGGTGATCATTTGAAACTACTAATAGATCTTTGTTGCGGAGCCTTGGCAAGGGTTTTTATTGGTGCACTAAAATTGAACTAGTGTCTTTTGTGTCTTGAGCAATAGGCTTTTTTTGTTTAATCTTTAGAGGGCCTGTCTCCCTATGTGGTCATTAGGACTACTAGTGAGGAGAGAATGACCCAAGTGGTAGCGAGGAAAACCCACCTCTTCCGAACCACTATAAATAAATGTATTCATGGTGAAAACTATGGATAACATGTGTTGATTAGTTCATACCAACACTATGTCTCCCCATAAACCCATTTGATCAAATTTGTTTGATCAGTTGTAGGGCGTAACCCCTACCGGCTGGGAGCCTTCTGTATTTATAGAGCTGAAAATACCGCATGTATGGCCACACGAGCGGATGTCCTTACTAGAACCTCTTTGTTTTAGAAGCCAAAATCCTTCTAGTTGTTGGGGCAGGAGGTCGGACCTCTGGAGCGGCCCACACACATACGGTTCTTAGTAGAGATACAAAGTTCACCACGAGGAGTTTTCATGGGGACTGATGCTTGGCTGCCATGAGAAGTGAGTGCCGAGGGTGGAGTCAGTGAGGTCAAGCATCTAAGTATCTGCTCTAAATAGCATAGCCTCATGTGGGAATCAACAACTATTGTCCTGGCCAGCCATAAGAATTGTGCTTGACTTATTTTAAACATTCAAACATTCAAGACCAAACATCAAAACATTGTGTCTTTTGTGTCTTCAAGTATGCAAAACAATTTTACATCAAACAACACACTTTTCTTTGAGTCATTTTGAGTCTAAACACCTGCAAACATTGAGTCTTCATCAACACCGTTTCCTCTTGTCATGAAAAATAGTCAAAAATTCAGATTTGGTCACAACAAATCACTTCACAGATTGGAAAAATTGCAAAAAAATTTCAGAAACGTGTCTGTGTCTGACAGAACCGCATATGTGTCATATAACCGCGTTTGTGTTCTCTTGAGCAACATTGCACTTACAACATCTCAGAAATGCGTTTGTGTCTAATAGAACCACATCAGTGTCATTTAAGCGTGTTTGTGTCTAACAAAATAGCATCTGTGTCATTTGAGCGCATCTGCGAAGTATATAGGCACGTCCGTGTTCAGAATTGAAAACTTTCATAATCCAACAAACAGGGAAGAGTCAGGTTCAGACTTATTGAGCTTCCTAGGTATCTCTTTGGGTTTTCATCTAGCATTTAACCTGTCTTTCGGTCTCACAAAGTTCATCATTGCTTTACATCTTGCATTACATTCACATTTGTCTAAACTTGAATCAAAAGGTCACTTGCTTGTCCTCATCATACTTTGTCAACACACTACATACAACAACATTTTGCTAAGTGGTCCCTCATCAAGGTCTATCACCTTTGGGTCTCATTTGGTCTTACTTAGAGTCAAGGTCAACTTACCTCATCAAGAGAAACTATCATCTCTTTGGAAGCCACACCTACTCTACTACATACATACTTGGTCTTACACTTTGGACATTGCAAGTAAACTTCAGATTCATTTACATTCCATCCAACTCTTGGTCTTCCATACTCTTTCCATTTTCATCTAGTCTCACACACTAAAGACTAAACTACACATTTATTTGGACTATGACTAACATGATTGATTTGCTTGACTGCAGGAGTACCTACCTATGTTGGAGTCATGAGAGAGATTCCCATCGACTCAGAGGTTATGACCAGAGCTGACATTTGAGGACAGAGCCGTGATTGAGGTTATGGGTTTGTGATTCATTTTGTATGTGCCTGAGTTTTGGGCGAATATGGGATTGCTTACTGCACTTGCTGAGAGATGGCACTCTGAGACATGCATATTTCATTTGTCGATGGGTGAGATGACAGTCACCTTAGAGGATGTGTATAGGATACTGCGGATACCGATCGATGGGGAGTTGATACCCTACGATTGAGAGGGAGACAAGGATGCCCTAAGACGAGTGTTCCAAGATCCAGGATTGGAGATGAGGGTAGGACACGTGGCATGGGATACCAGGACACGTAGCATGGGATAGCATGACATGAATACGATTGGAACTACCATCAGTACTAGCAAGAGTGATTAGTGGGTTCTTGTGTCCAGATAGGGTGACACGAGGGTTGGTTGTGGGCTGGGGGAGTACATTGGAGACACTAGTGACACATCATACCAGATATGTCTGGGGACCATGCATGCTGGCACACTTGTATTATGAGCTTCATTAGTTTATATACCATGGATTCGTAGGATTGGGTTGTGGAGTGACATTATTATAGGTATGGGCTTATGAGCATCTGCCAGTGACCCAACCAAT
The DNA here is from genome assembly GCF_030272615.1 of Cryptomeria japonica. Lineage (NCBI taxonomy): Eukaryota > Viridiplantae > Streptophyta > Pinopsida > Cupressales > Cupressaceae > Cryptomeria > Cryptomeria japonica. The sequence continues at coordinate 499,929,122 of NC_081407.1, read as the reverse complement.
ACATTTCAGAGGCAGGGGACATGGGCACAGTTTTGTTCACTTATATGACATGATTACCTCGCAGCCGCGGATCGGGAGACTGGAGCACTAGCACAGGGTCATTGATGAGATTGACACTATGGTATGGAGGCCATACCGAGAGTGCGAGGAGTGGGAGGATGATGCAATGGAGCTTCCATACACCTTCAGGAGAAGGTATCTGATTGGGCGAATGCCCTATGTACTGGAGAGGCAGTTGGTTGACAGGGTATGCAGGCAGTTCGATAGGATTCACCTGATGCCTCAGGGTTTCAGGATGTATGCTCGGACAGTGAGAGATCAGGCACACTTCAGGCCATTATTATCATATGATCAAGCAGTGATGTAGCTGGTAGAGATGGTGTGCATGCCTTGGGATATGTGGCCAGAGATAGAGGATGCAGGGATGGATGCAGAGTATACTGCATATTGGGCTGAGCATCCATTTCCTCGACTGACTAACCTAGGGGAGCAGATAGATGGTGATGGTGGGGGGGATGAGGATGATGATGGAGATGGAAGAGGTAGAGGCTGATGGAGGAGGCGAGGGATGATAGGAGAGAGGAGAGTGGCTTCGCGGAGAGAGGGTGGGGAGGAGAGACAGGCTCGAGTGGTGAGAGGCTGAGGTGGTTTACCATTACAGGTGCCAACAGCACAGGGTCCCAGACAAGTACAAGGACAGGGATAGGGACAAGGACAGCGGTAGGGGCAGCCATAGGAGCAGCCATAGGTATAGGCCTAGGTAGAGCCACAGGTACAGGGGGGAGAGGAGGAGGAGCAGGATGAGCTACTAGAGTTGAGGGAGATCTGCTAGGGATAGTCAGATGAGATCCAGGATCTAGAGAGGGAGACAGCTAGGCTCAGGAGATAGCTGAGGGACACAGAGTGGGAGTGGGATCAGGCCATTCAGCACTATACAGAGGCTGAGATAGCATTGAGGGCAGGGAGGTAGGCAGCAGAGGACACAAGAGCTGGTTATGCTTATGTTCTATGAGCCAGGGAGGAGATAGGCTACTGGAGAGACCTATACTATGGAGTTGTGCCACCAGAGTAGCGGGCTAGGAGCTTCTGTAGATCATCACGAACAACAACAACCACTGGAGGGAGGGACAGGAGATAGGCATCCAGCGGTGGGGTTATGGGTCCTCCACCACCACCAGATAGAGGGGACAAGAGAGATGATCCTGGGGTGGGTCCTTCTAGGGCTCAGACTTCATCGAGGCCAAGTGGCTCCGAGGGAGGGAGTTCATCATAGCCTTAGAGGGCTCCCTATGTATCAGTTTTCTACCATTTTTGTATGATGATGTAGACACCTTCGGGTGATTGTAGCCATATGATTTTGACATCATTGTATCATGACACTTATGATTATATATATATGAGATGATTCATCTTTGCGATAGCTATATGCATGTGTACCTATGTGATGTTGCTTCTATGTAATGCATGTTTCTTTCTGATGCTTATGATATGGATGCAAATATGTATATGATGCAATGCAATATTTTTGTTCTTTTATGTTTTATATGTTTATGCAAATGCAAATGTGAATGTATGAAATGCAAATGGATATGACAAGAAGTAAAATGTGCTAATATGTGTTGTGTGCAAAATGTGATGTAATTGTGATATTTATATGTATGTATGAAATGCTTAATATGTGGTAATGCAGGTGCAACTACATGAGATGCAAATGTTTTTGGTGTGTCATTATACTCAGTCATGTGATAGCAGGCTACACAGACTCAAGAAGGACGATGGAAGTCAATCAAGAATGGGGGATGGAAGATAGAAGATATGAAAGTGCAAGAGCTTCTTGTGCGTTATCATCATTGAGCTTTATTATGGCAAAATAGGTTATGACAATCGAGGCATATGTTTGACCCAGAAAGTCATTGTACCCGTTTGTATGGAGATAAGACAGACTCAAACAAGGAATGCCCCAGTTCACACTAGACTCACAGTGTCCTCATATCCTTGGACAAGTCATAGCATTACTAAGAGACAATCCACAGACAGCAAAAGAAGGAGATGATACCCCATCCTCACCTTTCTAGTCAAAGACATCCTGGAGATAGAATCTCTAGTCAGAGACATCCTGGAAAAGCTAAAAGACATGTCACCAAAAGATAAAATCAAAAGAAAACCAAGACTCGACACCAACATCCACTGTAGTCCTCAAGTTTAGTGTCTCTTGTCACTTGTATATCTTATTTGATTGTGGTCACAATGTTTACTTTCACAAAAAGTATAGATAGCACTGAACCATGATGTTGTCTAAGTCTGTTGAAAGATTTGATTTGTTGAAGCCCACTGTTGCTGTTGTGTCTCATTTGAAATTTACTGAATCCAGGAAACTGATACTTTATTGTGAAGAAGACAAAACTTTATTGTGGATTGGCGATGCAAGTGTTTCTTTATTGTGGATTGTGCGCGGATAGACTAAAGAAAATTTAGAAGAAACTGTGCTCCTCGAAACATGTGATGCTCTCAGTTCCACACCCATCACGAGACGTAGGATTTTCCTTAGCCAGAGATAGGAGCTGATTTATTATGGATGGAAAGGGATGAAAAGGAATGTTTATTATGAATGGCAAACCAATCTTGGGTAGATCAATAACAAGCCATGATGGGAATGGGTAAGTTTATTATGGATGTATATGTTGTGAGTGTGTGCAAAGTGAAAGATGAAATGGAATCCTGAAGGAGGGAGGAGCAATGTCTCTACACATGGCGTTGGTGACCCATTTTTCACCATGGTGCTTGCCCAGGGTGCCACCGAAGTGGTTTTCACCGTTGGACGAAAATATTTTTCTATTTTTTCAATTTTTTTGATTTTTTTGTATTTCTGAATTTTTTGATTTTTTTGTATTTTTGAATTAGAATACTCTGAAGAGCTATGTGTTAAACTTGCAAAGGTGCATGTTGTTGATAGGATCCTCCAAAGGTTCACCCTCTATGGTTGAGAGTTGATATGCACCAGATCCATATGTAGTTGTGATGATGTAAGGACCAAGCCAGTTTGGTTTGAATTTGCCCTTCTTCTCTCTGTCTTGCTGATTTTTTAGGATTTTCTCTAAGAACCAAGTCACCTACCTCAAATGTGCGAGGCTTGACTTTATGATTGTAGTTGTGACTCATTCATTATTGATAAGCCTTGAGGTGATTAAAAGTAGTTTGTCTTCGTTCATCCAATAGTTCAAGTTCTTATAAGCGAGAGACCCTGTAGTCTTCATCACTGATAATGTTTTGCAAAGATACTCATAAAGAGGGTAACTCGACCTCAGTAGGAAAGATAGCTTCAGTGTCGTAAACAAGTGAATAAGGTGTAGCTCTTGTAGGTGTGTGGATGCTTGTGCAGTAAGCCCAAAGTGCGGGATTAAGTTGGATATGCCAATTGCGGCCAATGTCATCGACTGTCTTTTTTAGGATTTTAAGGATTGTTTTATTAGATGCCTCAGCTTGACCGCTACCTTGGGGGTAATAAGGTGTGGAAAAATGATGGGTAATATGGAAGCGGTCATAGAGTTCACGAACATCCTAATTTTTGAAGGGACGCCTGTTGTCGGTGATGATGGAAATAGGAATACCGTATCAACAAATGATATAGTTGAGAATGAATGTAGCAATTTGTTTTTTAGTGACTTGTGTAAGAGGCATGGCTTCAATCCATTTTGTGAAATACTTTGTGGCAGTGATGATGAATTTATGACCATTGGAGGGAGGGTGAATCTTTCCTATGAGATCGAGTCCCCATTGGCAAAAGGGCCAAGGAGTCGCTATTGGTTGAAGTTCTTATGTTGGTGCATGAATGAGGTCTGCATGAATTTGACATTGCTTACATTTCTTGACAAACTGATATGAGTCTTTTTCCATATTGGGCCAGTAATATCTAGTCCGAATGAGTTTCTTGGCTAAGGTAGGACCACTAAAATGTGGACCACATATCCCTTCATGAGCTTCACGTAACACAATCTGAGCTTCATCCCCTTCTAAACATCTAAGAAGAGTTCCATCTAGACCTCGATGGTATAGGATATCGGCTAAAATTGTTGGCAATATTACAAGGATATTGAGAAGGTTGTTGATGATTATGGACATAACTAATTAAAGATGTTTTACTATCTTGATATTATTATTTTGTCATTGATGTCAAGAAATTAATTTTCTAATTCAATATGATGTTGCCATATCTTAAGAAATATGATATGAAGATTATAAAGAAGTCGGTAAAGACACAGGAAAGAATATGATGAATAAGGGGATAAGTTATTCAATGGGCAACTCTACCGAGTCAGGCAATGATGAGATCTTGATGTTTTAGATTGTTTTAACATCATACATATGTTGTAAAATGTAAAGGTTAATACTATACTATGTTATCAAGCAAAGAACCTAGTTGGTAAACCCTAAGGAACCTAGTCAGTAAACCCTAAGGTTATCGCAGCCGGTTAATGAAGACAGAATGTCTACCGAGTAAAGTTTAGTATTCACTGAGTTGTAACCGAGCTATAAAATGCATTAAATGTTTAAATGTGATATTTAATGAAAGATATTGATGAGCTGGAGCGGATCAATGATTGGCAAGCCATAGAAGAAGTTTGTTAACGAATCAAAGGCAATGGAAAGTCGGCAAGAAGATCTACAGCTCAGATTAAACCGCATTAACCTAACACAAGTTCCAAGGTGAATGTGCAAGTTCCGAGGTGAGGTAAAATGTTTTCAGATCGAAAGATACAATGAACCTGGACAAGATTGAAGATCTGATGGCTATGATTGATCATGGGAAATGTGATCAAGGAGATTAAGTGGGTAGAAGATTGTTTATAAATAAGGAACTGTTGATAAACAATGTATGCGGGCAAGTGTATGCATAGGGATGCTACATAGTGATTACCGAGCACAGAAGCTTAAAGACTTGTTAGAATAATAGAGTATTGATGCCCAACAGATAGACAAGATTAGTTCTATGTCTAGATTGTATTGCACAAATAGGAATCTACTTTAGCATTTTAGATGTGAAGTTGCAAATAGATTGTATTACTGTTATTTTGTGAAAGTGACAGGAAATCTCTTAACCGAGTGGACTTAACAGTCTTATATGTAAATCCTCTAACAAGGTGACATTCTGATTGAGTATTTGAAATCCTTTGACAAGGTCACTTCTAACAAAGTGAAGATCCTAACAGATTTGAGGGAAATCCCTTAACTGGGTCACATCTAGCAATGTGTTTTGTAATCTTTAACAGGATTTGCTTTTAACCGAGAATACTCTAGAACAGTATATTTCTTAGTGGGTCCAAAATCCCATAGTGATTTTTCCCTATTTGGGTTTCCATGTTAAATCTGGTGTTATGAGGTTTATATTGTTCATATGCTTTTGAGTTTGCATGTTTGACATTTTTTGGTTATATGACTGATATATGTTACCGAGGTTGAATCTGATGTTTTATGGATGATTAAGTTTGTATGATTCACCCCCCCCTCTCATCTTGTTGGCTATTGGATCTATACTTATATTAAGTATCAGAACTATCAATTGGTATAAGAGCTTTGGACTCCGAAAGGAAAGTTTAAAGGCACTTGAGTTAAAGATCCAAAGATGTATAAGAGGGATGCACCTAAGCTGAATAAGTCAAGTTTCTCTACATGGCAGAAAAGGATGAAGCTACATCTATCAGAAGTTGGAGAATATGCTTTATACTATCTGGAGAATGATTTTGTTGCACTGAGCACATATCCATTGACAATGGAAGAGATAAAGGTGAAGCAAGAACATATTCAAGCAATGATTGAAATAACATCTGCATTGAATGATTCTGAGTTTAATGATCTAGAAGGCTGCAATGATGCAAAGGCAATGTGGACTAAGCTCATATCTGTATATGGAGGAGATGAACATGTTCAAAGAGAAAAAGTTGATAGTTGAAGAGGACAACTTGAATCTATGAGGATGAATGAAGGTGAGAACATAACCCAGTACAGTACAAGACTAAAGGAGATTGTAAATCAAATCAAAGGAGCAAGAGGAACTATTGAAGAAAAGGATGTGACAAGTAAGTTGTTAAGAACCCTTCTACCTGCCTATGCAATCCGAGTCTCTGCAATCAATGAATTGAGGTCTATACCTAATATGCCAGTTTCCTTGGATGCTACTATTGGTAAGCTACATGCATTTGAGTTAAGTAATTTTGATAACAGTGGGTCATCGGTAAATAAAGTTGAATCTGCATTTAGTTCTTTTCATCTGAATCAATCTAATGATTACAATGAGAGAAAGTATAAGTACTCTGAAGGAGATCACAGTGGAGCAAGTGAAAGATTTTGGAAGAACATGGAGGAGGTACATAAATTGTATGAAGAAATTAGAAAGCAAGAAGAGTTTGAAGCACTATTGGCCAAAAGGTTACCGAGAGGCAAAGGTAAGTATAAAGGAAAACTACCTTTGAAATGTTTCAATTGTGATAAGATTGGACATATAGCTTCTAACTATCCTGACAAAGATTTCACTGAAAAGAGAGATTACCGAGATGACAGACAAAAAGATAATCATTATAGAGGACACCGAGACTTCAGAAGAAGAGATAGAAAGACATGCTTAATTGTCGATGAGGAATCTGAAGATGATAAATCAGATGAGGCTGATACAGAGGAAGTTGTTTATGTGGCCATCAAGGATGGATTAGATGAAGAAAGGTATGAAGAAAAAGCCCTAATATCTCACATAAACACTAATGATTCTTGGATTATAGATAGTGGATGCTCACATCATATGACAAGAGATAAACACAAGTTTGTTATGTTAGAAGATTATGATGGAGGCTATGTTAGATTTGGTAATGATGCACCATGTCCGGTAAAAGGTAAAGGATCCATAACACTTCTTGATAAAGCAAGATGCAATGATGTTTATTGGGTTGAAGGTTTGAAATATAATTTGTTGAGTGTAGCATAGCTAAACAACACAGGTTACTGAATAGAACTTCAGAAAGGAATTGTCAAAGTTCATGACAAGAATGGAAAGCAGCTGCTACCGGGACACAAACAAAAGGTAATACATTTCACCTTGACTCTACTCACAATAAGTGTTTGCATGCAAAGATTGATAATACCTGGTTATGGCATAAAAGGTTTTGTCATGTTAATTTTGATAATCTTATCAAGATAAGTAAGAAGCACAGAGTAAGAGGTCTACCGAGTCTTGAAAAACCTAAGAATGCTATGTACCGAGGATGTCAGATGGGTAAGATGACAAGATCCAGCTTTACAAGTAAGTCCTACACTTCTAAAGGAATTTTAGATCTTGTGCACACTGATCTTTGTGGTCCTATGAAAGTTTAAAGTTACTATGGTGATAAGTATTTCATATTATTTGTGGATGATTATTCAAGGATGATGTCAGTAATGTTTTTAAACAAAAAGTTAGAAGCTTTTCAAATGTTTAAGTGGTACAAGGCTAGAGTTGAAAATGAAACAGGAAGACAACTGAAATGCCTTAGATCAGATAGAGGAGGAGAGTTCACATCTGATGAGTTCAACCTATTTTGTAATGATCATGGTATTAAAAAGACAAGTCTCTACACCAAGAACTCCACAGTAGAATGGAATAGCTGAAAGAAGAAACAAATCTATTGTGGATTGTGCTAGAACACCGATGATTGAGAAGAAGGTTCCACAAACATTTTGGAGAGAAGCAATAAGCACAGCTATTTACACCTTGAACCGAGTTCAATTGAAGAAAGGTACTTTGAAGACACCTTATGAAATCTAGTATGGTAGGAAACCTAATGTAAGTTATTTTAAGATCTTTGGAAGTAAATGCTATGTTCATAAAGATGATAGAAATGGCAAGTTTGATCAGAAAAGTGAAGAAGGAACATTTCTAGGATATTCTTCTAGAAGCAAAGCATTTAAATGTCTGATCAAATCATCTAAAAAAATAGTAGAAAGTGAAAATGTGAAAATTGATGAATTTGTAGAAAGAACTAATGAAAGGAATTCCAAAGAACCGGAAGACTATGATGAATTTGTCTATGTGCAACCGAGAAGTCCTACCGAGATAACTGTTGAAGGAAATGAGGAAGATATCCAGTTACCGAGTGATGAAGAGGATCATATAGAGCCTATCAAGCCTGTATTAGCCAAATATGTCAGAAGACACCATGCACCAAGTCAGATTATAGGAGATAAGGATGATCTAGTGATGACAAGGAACAAACTGAGACATAACACATGTTTGATATCTGAATTTGAACCAAGAATAGTGAAAGAGGCATTCAACAATGAAGATTGGATAAATGCTATGACTGAAGAGATTGATCAAATCAAGAAGAATGACACATGGACATTGGTCCCAAGACCGAAGGACAAAAATGTAATCGGTACAAAGTGGATCTTCAGAAACAAGCTAAATGAGAAAGGTGAGGTCATTCGGAACAAAGCAAGATTGGTTTCCAAAGGTTATGCCCAAGAAGAAGGAATTGATTATGGTGAAACTTTTGCACCTGTTGCTAGACTTGAAGGAGTTAGAACATTGTTGGCATATGCTACTTTCAAAAACTTTAAGGTATATCAAATGGATGTCAAATCTGCATTTCTGAATGGAATATTAGAAGAAGAAGTTTTTATTGAACAACCTGAAGGATTTGTTGAAGACAATAATAAAGATCAGGTATGTAAATTGAACAAAGCTTTATATGGTCTGAAACAAGCACCTAGAGAATGGTATGAAAGATTGCACTCTTATTTGATTAAGATTGGTTTTATAAGGACAAGTGAGAACAACAACATGTACATGAAGAATGATGAAAATGGAATACTAATCTCAGCCATATTTGTTGATGATATTATAATTTGTGGAAATGACTCTTTATGCAAGAACTTTGGAAATGAAATGAGCAAAGAATTTGAGATGTCATTAATCGGTGAGATAAAGTATTTTATAGGCTTACAAATACTGCAAATGAAAAATGAGATTTTCATTACTCAATCCAAATACATAAAGGAAATCTTGAAGAAATTTGGAATGGATGATTCAAAGCCCGTAAGTACTCCTATGACTACAAACTGCAAACTATCAAAGAATGATGAATCTGCATCTGTTGATGAGACACTCTACCAATCCATGATTGGAAAACTACAATATGTTGTTCATAGCAGGCCAGATATAGCACATGCAGTAGGTATTGTTGCAAGATTCTCTGTAGATCCTAAGGAAATACACATGACAACAATCAAAAGAATTTTTAGATACTTGAAAGGCACTGAAGATTATGGATTAGTATATCAGAAAGGAAATGATTTTGATTTAAAATTTTATACTGATGCTGATTGGGCAGGCAACATTGATGACAAAAAAAGCACAAGTGGAGGAGCTTTCATCTTAGGAGAAAGACTAGTGAGTTGGCTTAGCAAGAAACAAGGATGTATTTCTTAGTCAACAGTCGAAGCTGAATATGTTGCTGCAGCACTGAACTGTACCAACATTGCATGGATCAAACAACTGTTGGAAGGTATAAATGAGAAAGTTACCAAGCCAGTAACTATATTCTGTGACAATACTGGTGCCATTAATATTTCAAAGAACCCTGTTATGCACTCTAAGACAAAGCACATATCTATCAAATATCATTATCTTAGAGAAGAATCTCAAGAGAAGAAAGTGGTGTTGGAATATGTTAACACAAAGGAACAAATAGTTGATATCTTCACCAAGCCACTACCAAAGGACACTTTTGAATATCTCAGAAGTAAGTTAGGGGTCCTACCTCTATCTTTACTCACTGACCCAGTTCGGTGAAAGCATCACTTCGATGACTCTATTGAATATATTTTGGGGAGTTGATGCTGGAGTGATACACTTTAGAATGTTTTTCTGAAAGTGTACTGGAATTAATACTGGGATAATATAGAAAATGATACAGGAAACAGGAATTGTAAACAAATGCTCTGACTGAGACTCAGTTGATACACAACAGCAGGAAATAACTTCTTACAGAAAGAAATTATGTTTTAGCTCTATTCTTTTTGGCATTGTTGTCAAAGGGGGAGAAGACCAAGGAGAAGACCAAGGAGAAGACCAGGGAGAAAACCAAGGAGAAGAAGAAGGAGAAGACCTACCCAGGGGGAGAAAACTGAGAAAAGACTACAGATTGAAATAAAGACTGAAAACAGAAGAGAAGTCTGATGTATGGGGGAGAGCATTTCAGCATTTCAGAATCACAGCAATCCGAATTTTTAAAGGTCAAATCAATTGGTTTTGCCATCAATGCCAAAGGGGGAGATTGTTGGCAATATTACAAGGATATTGAGAAGGTTGTTGATGATTATGGACATAACTAATTAAAGATGTTTTACTATCTTGATATTATTATTTTGTCATTGATGTCAAGAAATTGATTTTCTAATTTAGTATGATGTTGCCATATGTTAAGAAATATGATATGAAGATTATAAAGAAGTCGGTAAAGACACAGGAAAGAATATGATGAATAAGGGGATAAGTTATTCAAAGGGCAACTCTACCGAGTCAGACAATGATGAGATCTTGATTTTTTAGATTGTTCTAACATCATACATATGTTGTAAAATGTAAAGGTTAATACTATACTATGTTATCAAGCAAAGAACCTAGTCGGTAAACCCTAAGGAACCTAGTCAGTAAACCCTAAGGTTATCGCAGTCAGTTAATGCAGATAGAATGTCTACCGAGTAAAGTTTAGTATTCACCGTGTTGTAACCGAGCTATAACAGAATGCATTAAATGATTACATGTGATATTTAATGAAAGATATTGATGAGCTGGAGCAGATCAATTATTGGCAAGTCGTAGAAGAAGTTTTTTAATGAATCTAAGGCAATGGAAAGTCGGCAAGAAGATCTACAGCTCAGATTAAACTGCATTACCCTAACATAAGTTCCAAGGTGAATGTACAAGTTCCGAGGTGGGGTAAAATGTTTTCAGATCGAAAGATACAATGAACCTGGACAAGATTGAAGATTTGATGGCTATGATTGATCATGGGAAATGTGATCAAGGAGATTAAGCGGGTAGAAGATTGTTTATAAATAAGGAACTGTTGATAAACAATGTATGCAGGCAAGTGTATGCACAGGGATGCTACATAGTGATTACCGAGTACAGAAGCTTGAAGACCTACTAGAATAATAGAGTATTGATGCCTAGCAGATAGACAAGATTAGTTCTATGTCTAGATTGTATTGCACAAATAGGAATCTGCTTTAGCATTTTAGATGTGAAGTTGTAGATAGATTGTATTACTATTATTTTGTGAAAGTGACAGGAAATCTCTTAACCGAGTGGACTTAATAGTCTTATATGTAAATCCTCTAACAAGGTGACATTTTGATTGAGTGTTTGAAATCCTTTGACAAGGTCACTTCTAACAAAGTGAAGATCCTAACAGATCTGAGGGAAATACCTTAACCGGGTCACATCTAGCAATGTGTTTTGTAATCTTTAACAGGATTAGCTTTTAACTAAGCATACTCTAGAAGAGTATATTTCTTAGTGGGTCCGAAATCCCACAGTGGTTTTTCCCTATTTGGGTTTCCATGTTAAATCTGGTGTTATGAGGTTTATATTGTTCATATGCTTTTGAGTTTGCATGTTTGACAGTTTTTTGTTATATGACTGATATATGTTACCGAGGTTGAATCTGATGTTTTATGGATGATTAAGTTTGTATGATTCACCCCCCCCTCTCATCTTGTTGGCTATTGGATCTGTACTTATATTAAGTATCAAAACTATCAAAAATGACGTATCGAGAAGATTGGCGAATGAAAGTGCGACGTTAATTATTGGATAGGTCAGGAGGAAGGGTATTGTCACTAAGGTATGTGAAAATGGGACCATATAACTGGGAATCAGGACTAACGACACATATCATCTTAGTAGGAGTGATCTCGTATGAGGGAACCAAAAGGTTATCCACCAAGAACTCATAGCGGGTCTCATTCTGTGGTAGATCGATTAGTGAAGCAAATGTAGCCATAGCATCTGAGGCTCGATTCTGCTCTCTTGGTATCTGCTCAAAGTCTAACTTCATGAAATGTTGTTTAAGATCATCCACCATTCTTTTGTAAGGCATTAATTTCTCATCCTTTTTTTGGTAGGCATCAGTCGCTTGACGAATTACAAGTTGAGAGTCCCCAAAAACATGAAGTTCCTGGATCTTCCACTGAACTGCAATCTGTAATCTGATTGTTAATGCTTCATATTCCACTATGTTATTAGTGCAGGGAAATGATAATCAATATGATTTTGGTATGGAATCCCCTTGAGGAGTTATGAAGAGGATACCAGCTCCTGCCCCATGCTATGTGTATGAGCTGTCAAAGTATAGCTGCCAAGGCTTTGCGTGTGACACTGTCAAGATGGATTCATTTGGGAGTTCTGAAGTTAGAGAAACATCATCTATCATGGGAGCATCTGCTAACTGATCTGCTATAGATTGTCCTTTTATTGCTTTTCTATCCACATACGCAATGTCAAATTCACTCAAGAGCATCACCCATTTGGCTAGCCGACCAGTAAGTGTTGCCTTATTGAGAAGGTATTTCAATGGATAGATCCTTGCAACCAACTTAGTTTTATGAGTTAGCATGTAATGTCATAATTTCTGTGAAGCAAAGACCACAACGAGACACGCACGCTCGATTGGTGTGTAGTTTAGCTCATATCCCACCAATGTGCGACTGATGTAGTAGACTGCCTTTTCTTTTCCCTCAGCAACTTGTTGTGCTATGAGTGCCCCCAGTGCTGTTGAAGTAGCTGATATTTATAGTAATAGAGATTGATCTGGAACTGGTGGCATCAATACTGGCAAATTCAGAAGATAATCTTTGAGTCTCTGAAAATCTTGTTGACAGTAATCATCCCATTTGAATTTGATGTTTTTATGTAGCAAGTGCTGAAAAGGATTACATTTATCCACAAGTTGTGCTATGAATCTTCGTATGGACTAGAGTCTCCCTTGCAAAGATCGAAGTTGACTAATATTTCATGGTGGTTGCATCTCTAGGATGGCCTTGACTTTTGTTGGATCGGCTTCGATTCCTCTTTTTGATATAATGAATCCCAGGAGCTTCCCGGAGGTTACTCCAAAGACACATTTCTTGGGGTGTAATCTTACTTTGTATTTTTCCAACCGATCAAAGATGACTGAAAGTATGTCCAAATGTGTATCTCTGTCTATTGATTTTCTCAAGAGGTCATCAACATAATCTTCCACAGTAATTTGCATGAGGTCATGAAAGATAGTAGTCATGGTGCTTTGGTATGTAGTGCCTGCATTCTTTAGCCCAAAGGGCATGACATTCCAACAAAAATTTCCCCAAGGACAAGTGAATGTTGTTTTGTGCTGATCCTCAGATGCGATTTTTATTTGATTATAACCAGAGAATCCATCCATCAGAGATAACATTGCATGACCTACTGTGAGATCTACAATCAGGTCAATGTTTGGTAATGGAAAGTCATCCTTAGGACAAGCTTTGTTGATGTCTCTAAAGTCTGTACATATTCTGATGCTACGATCTGGTTTACTGACAGGCACTAAGTTGGAGATCCATTCAGGATAATCAATTGGGCATATGAATCCGACATCCAATAATTTTTCAAGCTCTGCCTTGACTAATAATGCCACTTGTGGATGCATCTTTCTTAATTTTTGTTTCACTGGTTTTGCCCCCAGTTTAACTATCAAATGATGCATTACCAAATCTGGATCCAATCCAAGCATATCAGCGTATGACCATGCAAAATTGATTTGTCACTCTGTGAAGAAACTTTTGAACTTTGATCTTTCTATCTTTGTCAAAGATTGAGCAAGGAATATGTTATGTGGACTTTCTTCTATACCGATGTTTGTTTTGATGGTTTCCTCTACCAACATAGATGATTTTTCTTCATAGGATGCTGGGAGAATGTCGAGCCTTCCATCCTCAGGTGCCTCAGAGAGGTTTTGGCCCTTAGATACGTCCTTTCTTTTTTACTTTTTTGGGGTCAGACAGTGCCACAACGTGGTTTTTGCCATAAGACCCTTGATTTGTTTTTATTTTTATGTTTTTGCGACTGGAAGGTCCGACACCCTTACCAAAATATGCCACGCTGTTGAGTTCTATAGTGTATCCTGCTTTATGGTCCCCAAGGGGAAGATCATCTCATATGCTTAGATAATCAATAAAGGCTTCATCATTTTGGAATGTGTCGAACTGTGCAGGTCCTTCATGGTCCCAATCAATAAGTTGGTGGTGAACAAGGGGAAGGCCTTTGATGTCTTCAAAGTTAGCAGGGCTAAGGGTGAAAATGCAATTATATTCAGGTATGTCGAGGTAATCATCGAGGTCATCATTGGCACTCTCCTCATCTATCTCGATCGTGAACGAACCCAAATTATCATCACTAGTAGCGCATTCTGGGACAGGTGTTCTCATTCTATGTGATTTCGACCTAGAACCTAGAAGCAAGGACTGTGTGGGATCCTCAGGGGTTGTTTCTTGACCAACTTTGAATTTTCTATAAAATTCTTCTTCTTTTGTGGGTTCATCTAGTTCTCTGAATGTCTCGGTGAGTTTATAGTCACTGGAGGATTTGTCTGAATCCCATTCCCATTCATTGGAGTCTGTGGAATAGCAATTCTCTTGTTGAATTCTGGCAGCTTTGATTTGTAATGCTTCCCCTATCTTTTGAGTGTTTACCTTGGAAGTCATGAAACCAAGTCCTTTAGAGCATTCCTTTTTGAATGTCAATTCAGGTTGTAAAGGTTCAATGATGCCTTCCTTTCTTAAGCCAAGAGGACTTTTGCCATCATACCCAAATTTTTGTAGGATCTTGAATCCTTTGCCATAATTTTCACATGGTAGGCTGATGTGATCTTGTGTATCATTTTCAGGCTCTTTGTAAAGCATTTTGTATAAGTCTTCTTCTTCCAGTTCACCCCATCTTTGAAAGATAGTAGGGTCCCATTTGAGTATAATGATAGATACCTACTTATTAGGATGTGGTCTTCCATATTCTTTTGGTGAACTCATAACTTGTTGTAAGCACATGGTTTGATTCAAAGTGTATTCACCCATGCCCTTGTCTTGAAATTTCCCTTTCAAGCTCACCTTGTTTTGACATTGAAGGTTTTAATGATTCAGGATCAATGTATGCAGAAGAAGGGACAACTTCCCTATTACTTGGAATGATTGTCTCAGTTTTTGGTCTCAAGTTATTGCAGTATATGAATGGATTAGGATCACCATTAACTATTATTTCAACTCCGTTGTGAGGAAACTTAATGCATTGGTGATATGTAGATGGGATTGCCCTCATTTCATGAATCAAAGGACGTCCTAGTAATATATTGTATGTGAGATCTAGGTCTAGGACTTGACAAACCACATCTTTTGTAACTGGCCCAACTCTGAGAGGCAAGGTAATTGTGCCTTTGGATGAATGCTCTTCATCATCATATGCCTTGATGGTAATTTTGTTTGTAGAATTCACAGCTTTATCTGAATATCCCAATTGTTTAATAGTGCTCAATGTACAAATGTTCAGACCTTCTCCTCCATCTATCAGGACTTGTTTTATTTGATGTTTGTGTATGAAGGCTTCAATGTGTAATGGTGCATTATGTGGTTGACCTACGGAGGCGTCGTCAGCTTCTATGAATGTAAGGGAGTGTGGAACAGAAAGGTATCCCACCATGGCTTGAAACTAGTCCACGTTCAAATCAATAGGGACAGAAGTGTCTCTCAAGATTTTGTCAAGAATGGCTTTATGTGCGGGGGATATGCGTAAGAGCTCAAGGATGGAGATAAGTGCGGGTGTCTTCCCCAACTATTATACAAGGTCATACTTAGGTTTGGTTGATGAGGAAGCAATGTTTTTAGCTAGAGCACCTTGCAAAGTGAATTTACCTCGACGAGTTGTAACATTACATTCAGAGGTAGGTTCGGAAGAAGATCCAATGCCTTTTAAGACAATCTTGGAGCTTTGGGTAGAATTCTCAAGCATTTTGTCCTTGATGATAATGGTAGAGAAATAATTGTCCATCAAAATATGATTGATAGTTGAATCATAGTTATAAGATGCTCTAGTATAGTTGGTTTGGTCATCTGTGGCTTTAACTTTTCCCTTGTCATGTTTTGGGAATGGTTCCTTAAACATCTCATGTTCTTGATTGGATGACTGTCCTTCAATCTCAATGTCACCTCTATCAATAAGATCTTGTATGATGTTCTTCAGTCGATGACAATTACCTATTTTATGACCTTTTCTCTTATGAAATTCACAATATTCATCATCATTCCACCAATTTGGTTTGACCTTTGGCTCATATGGAGGAAAATTTGGAATTGTGATTATCTTGTTTGCCACTAGCTTCTTGAAAATGGACTCAAGTGGTTCTCCCAATGGAGTGTACTTCCTTCGTGATTTGGAAGTTGTTTGAGTATTCACTTGATTGTTTGTAGAGCTTGATCCTGAAAAAATGATTTTGGGTCGTACTATATTGGCCTCAACAAAACCATCATTGACTATGTTCTTGTTTTTGTTCCAAAATCTTGGCTTGTCTTTTCCTTTATAGTCCTCTTTGTTTTCTTTGAATATCTTAAGGACTCCTTGTTCAATTAAGACCTTCTCTGTTGCTAAGCCTTTTTCAATGAAATCCTTGAAGGTGGAAAAACAAGCTTTTCTTAGATCATAACCAATGTCTTTGTTAACATTCTGGGTGAACATCTCTACCATTTGTTTTTGTGGAATTTCACAAGAGCATCTGCTGGCTAGATTCCTCCATCTTTGTAAAAATGATGAAAAATATTCTCCATCCTTTTGTTTGGTGTTGCACATGGTAGTGACCGATATGTATGTCTCTATGTTGTATAAATGCCTTAGCTAAGTCACCCCATGACTTAATTCTAGGTGGAAGTTGGGAGAACCATTCCATAGCTTGATCTCCTAATCTTTGTGGGAATAATCTCATCAAATATGTCTCTTCTGCTACTACCTCAATGCAAGCTATGAAAAATTGTCTTATGTGTGCCTTAGGAACCCCTTTTCCTCTGTACTTATCAAACTTAGGTGTCACAAAGTGTGTAGGAAATTGAGGCATTGGAATGCTTTTGTCAAATGGATAAGGACATATGTCTCTCATTGTGTAAGTTGGCTTCGGTGTATTTATGTCCTCCATTTTCTTTTGTAAATCCTTGATTTGCTGTTCTAAATTGTTCTTAGGTGGAGACCTACTTCTTGGACCATACCCCATGCCTGAGCCACCCAGTGGAGGAGGAGCATGTTTCATATATGGATGATATTGATCATACACATGTTCATATGGAGGTCTATAATGATGCTGCGTATATGGACCACTTGGTATAGAGTCATGGTGAGGAATAGAATATCTACTTTGTCCTTGTATACCATACTCTATAGGAATGTCATGAGTTTGTTCTAGTGTGTTGCCCCCAAATTTGATGCGAGGTTTCCTTGTGTCCAAATTTTGATCATGCCTTTGAATATCCAATTCTTTGGTGGTTGATCCTTAGCATTGGTATGTGATTGAGTATATTTTTCTACATAAGACTTCCATAATGGTCTGCGAAGGTGAGTATCATATGCTTGACCATGTGTGTATGGGACCTTTGTTTTTTGAAACAAAGATGATGGTGATTCAGGCACAAGATGTGGTCCTCTATTGCCTCCACTATTAGGCCTCCTTTGATCCATGTTGAGGTGAGGTTGTTGCAAAGGTCGATTTTCCATTATTTGAGACATGTCAAAATCATGAGGGATCTTGGCTCCACTTTGAGCCATCACTTGTAAGAAGTATTGTCTATCTCTACTCATTATTTCCTCAACCAATCTATTGAAACGGGGATCCATAATGGTGTCTTCCACTTCTGCTGAATGTACTGAAAAGTTGTCCATATTGTCATTGTGTGTATCATTGTTGTTTGTAGTGTCCATGTTCTCAACATTTGGAATGTTTCTATAAGCATCCATGTCAGGTAATGTAGTATGATCAGAATTGAAAAAGATATCATTGTCATACTCATAGGAACTCATGTTTGCGGACACTTGAGCCTCTTTAGTTTCTCTCCTAGATTTTTGGGAATGGGTTTCAACCATGAACTAGGTATTGACCAAGATGTGTGAGACTAGATGAAAATGGAAAGAGTATGGAAGACCAAGAGTTGGATGGAATGTAAATGAATCTGAAGTTTACTTGCAATGTCCAAAGTGTAAGACCAAGTAGTAGAGTAGGTGTGGCTTCCAAAGAGATGATAGTTTCTCTTGATGAGGTAAGTTGACCTTGACTCTAAGTAAGACCAAATGAGACCCAAAGGTGATAGACCTTGATGAGGGACCACTTAGCAAAATGTTGTTGTATGTAGTGTGTTGACAAAGTATGATGAGGACAAGCAAGTGACCTTTTGACTCGAGTTTAGACAAATGTGAATGTAATGCAAGATGTAAAGCAATGATGGACTTTGTGAGACCCAAAGATAGATTGAATGCTATATGAAAACCCAGAGAGATACCTAGGAAGCTTAATAAGTCTTAAACTGACTGTTCCTTGTTTGCTGGATTATGAAAGTTTTCAATTCTGAACATAGACATGTCTATATACTTCATAGACACGCTCAAATGACATAGACGCTATTTTGTTAGACACAAATGCGCTTAAATGACACTGACATGGTTCTATCAGACACAGATGTGTTTCTGAGATGTTGTAAGTGCAATGTTTCTCAAGAGAACACAGACGCGTTTCTGCCTTTCATAGATGCCTTTTCATTCATAGATGCACCTGGAACAAACACAGATGTGCCTAGCTAACTTAGACATGCTTGGCACCAACATAGATGCACCTCGGTGTTTTTTGACCTTGTTTGACATATTCTAGAATGCATTTATTGTGCTACCTAGCATGCATTAATGACAATATTTATTGTGACAAAGTACAAGGAGGTTTTGCGGTACTTACCGGCTCTCCTGCATCTGTTGGCCTCTGAATTCGATGAATGTGATCGAATCTATGAACCAATGCCATCGCTGCTGACTGCTTCTACTCTATTCTCTCTCTACACTCTGATCTCTTAGG
This sequence comes from Cryptomeria japonica, assembly GCF_030272615.1. Classification (NCBI taxonomy): domain Eukaryota; kingdom Viridiplantae; phylum Streptophyta; class Pinopsida; order Cupressales; family Cupressaceae; genus Cryptomeria; species Cryptomeria japonica. Next base: position 499,909,986 of record NC_081407.1, on the reverse strand, counting down.
TGTGTGGATGATAATGAGGATGTTTTCCCTCGTGGTCTATCTTATAGACTAGCCTAGCCCTAGCCCTAGCCCTAGTCTCCCAAGTCAGTCTTCATTATCTCGTGACTCTGTCACTCTATCTTATCCGGTCAATCCATTCTAGCCTTCCTTTCTTATCGAGAGATTGTCTGTGATCTTTTCAAGCATTTTCATCCAATCTCTCAAGGGGGCATATCATTCCCATCTTGGGGCAACTTTATATCAGTTCATATTATCTTCTTTGAAACAACGCGACAAGCTACATTATCTCAAAGAGGGGCAAAATGTAGACACCTAAAATTGTCCTATCTAATTAAATAAATATCTTTGTTTATTTAATTACTTTAGCCTAATTCTATATTAATTAAATAAATCTTTATTTATTTCATTCATTCATTTATCATCTTCTAGCCTTATTTCTCATTTAAATAAATACATTTATTTATTTAAATTATCCTTTTTCCCTAAATTAAATAAATACTTTTATTTATTTAATTGATCTCACTTCCTCTATTAATTAAATAAATCTTTATTTATTTAATTAATTCATTGACCTTTTCCACCTATGACACATGTCAGTCATCTCTTAATTCATACACTACCTACCCTTTCATTATTTTCATATTTTCTCTACCTACCCTCTAATCATAGCCGACCATTTATCTTTTACACCTCTCAATCTTACCCTTCCATTTCTTATTGTGTCTTCTATATAAGGAGATGCTTCCTTCATTATCAACCCTAACTAACAAACTGATCAATTGACTACACTACGCTTTTGAACTTTCATATGCGATCCTACTTGCAACCACATTTCCGTTCTTTATTGAGCTCTTGTGCACATATAAAATCTGAGAGCAAATATATCAAGCAAGATCAATGGAGATAGGAAGAATGGAGATCCAAACCTTATTGGACATGTGATGGTATAATCTTTGTGATTTCATTTTATTTGCATTGTCTTAGGTAATCTTCATATGTTATGGTGGATCTTTGTTGTTGTTAGGCTAGGGTTTTGTGGTTGAATTCATTTAGTCTTTCAACATTGTTGTTATCCATTTTCACTGTATACAATAACAATAGGAAATGGCAAGAAGAATGCCCAAAGAGCAATAATACTATATAGAAGACAAAGGTTCCATGAATGATCTTTTCATAGCATGATGATACAGTTATGGTAGTAGAACCTTAGGGCTTTGTGAGGAGATTGTGAAACCTAGTTATGCTACAACATCTTGAAGTCAAAATTATCAAGGCTTTATGACAGTGATATCACTATGGCAAACAATATGCCTACAGAGAAACATGATCACTGACTATCAATGCAATCATGATAATGGAAGTCATACAAGATGTTGATTCATGTAGATCAAAGATGTATTAGCAGCCATTTCACAGCCCATTGAAATGGATTGATGCAAAGAACAAAGCAAGTAATGTTTGTCATCAAGGAGATTTCAATACAATGTGGATACAGTAATCACATTCTTAGTCACAAAGGTAGAGATACAACAAAGAGGATTCACGAATGTCAAATCAATGCCAAGGACAAAGCATTCAATATTTAAAGACAGTAAGAAGAACAAAAACCAGGACACATAATCTTAGTGCAAATATAAATGCAGTCCCTGTGCTCAAATGACTATCATGGCAATGCAAGAGAACAATCAACACATTTTCAAATCACTGCAACATTGTATAAGATCATGTGATAGTATTGAGAGATCAATATTTCAATACAAATAGCATAGCATATAAAATAGTGAGCAACACTCAAAGGATAGTAGAGATGAAGAACCGGATCTATAGCAATAGTGAAATAGCCTTGGGTATGGAGAGTGGAGCATAGAAAAGGAAATTAATCAAAGAACAGTGAGGATAGTGCCAAGAATCACTCACAAATGCAAAGACAAACATAACAATAGACAATGGCAACAAGACTGCCCAAAGAGAAATAATATTGTATACCAGACAAAGGTTCCATGAATGATCTTTTCAGAGCATGATGATATAGTTATGGTAGTAGAACCTTAAGGCTTTGTGAGGAGATTGTGAACCCTAGTTATGCTACAACATCTTGAAGTCAAAATCATCAAGGCTTTATGACAGTGATATCACTATGGCAAATAATATGCCTACAAAGCAACATGATCACTGAATATCAATGCATTCATAATGGCAGTCATACAAGATGTTGATTCATCTAGGTCAAAGATGTATGAGCAGCCATTTCACAACCCATTGAAATGGATTCACACAAAGAACAAAGCAAGTAATGTTTGTCATCAAGGAGACTTCAATACAATGCAGATACAGTAATCACAAACTCAGTCACAAAGGTAGAGATACAACAAAGAGGATTCACAAATGTTAAATAAATCCCAAGCACAAAGCACTCAATATTTAAAGATGATAAGAAGAACAAAAATAAAGACACAGAATCTTAGTGCAAATATAAATGCAATCCCTATGCTCAAATGACTATGATGGCAATACAAGAGAACAATCAATACATTGTCAAATCACTGCAACATTGTATAAGATCATGTGACAGTATTGAGAGATCAATATTTCAATACAAAGAGAACAGCATATAAAACAGTGAGCAACACTCAAAGGACAGCAGAGATGAAGAACCAGATCTGTAGCAATAGTGAAATAGCCCTGGGTATGGAGACTGGAGCATAGAAAATGAAAGTCATCAAAGAACAGTGAGGATAGTGCCAAGAATCACTCACAAATGCAAAGATGGTCATAATAATAGACAATGGCAACAAGACTGCCCAAAGAGCAATAATATTGTATAGCAGATAGGTTCCATGAATGCTTTTTAGAGCATGAAGATATAGTTATGGTAGTAGAACCTTAGGGCTTTGTGAGGATATTGTGAACCCTAGTTATGCTACAACATCTTGAAGTCAAAATAATCAAGGTTTTATGACAGTGATATCACTATGGCAAACAATATGCCTTACAGAGCAACATGATTACTGATTATCAATGCAATCCTGATAATGGCAGTCATACAAGATGTTGATTCATCTAGATCAAATATGTATGAGCAGCCATTTCACAGCCCATTGAAATGGATTGACGTAAAGAACAAAGCAAGTAATGTTTGTCATCAAGGAGATTTCAATACAATGCAAATACAGTAATCATAGTCTCAGTCACAAAGGTAGAGATACAACAAAGAGGATTCACAAATGTCAAATCAATGCCAAGGAAAGAGCATTGAATGTTTAAAGACAGTAAGAAGAACAAAAACCAGGACACATAATCTTAGTGCAAATATAAATGTAGACCCTATTCTCAAATGACTATCATGGCAATGCAAGAGAACAATCAACACATTGTCAAATCACTACAACATTGTATAAGATCATGTGATAGTATTGAGAGATCAACATTTCAATACAAAGAGCATAACATATAAAATAGTGAGCAACACTCAAACAACAATGGAGATGAAGAACCAGATCTGCAACAATAGTGAAATAGCTTTGGGTATGGAGACTAGAGCAGAAAATGAAAGACGTCAATAAGCACAAGAACGGTCATAGTAATAGGATTTGTAATACATAGTAGGCATGGATGTACACAACTCCTTCTTGTTGAGAATATAAGGAAATGAGCAAACTCTAAAATAACATGAAGACAAGATGAAAATCTCAGAGATAGGCCTTCAAAAGAACAAATAACAGAGGTATTTAAATACATGAAGTAGCAAAATGGAGTCAATATTCAATAGAAAATATTAGAAAGAAGGGGTCATTTCCATGTAACTCAGCAACTTGCAATGATAGTTCCAGCCATAATGACAGTAACAGTGGATTTAACACTCAGAATGATAGCCTTGGAATCTAAGATAGTTATTTTGGTATTAGGGCAAAAAGAGCAAAGAAATTAATACAAAGATTAAATTGTTGTCCTGCCCTATTAACTGTCATTAGTGAAGATTTAATGGAGGGCATTGCTATCCATGATGATATTCAAAAGTACAAGACTGCATGAAAACCAATGAGAGTACACCAAAGATACAATTCAATAGTTTGAAATCATCTTTTATGCAAAGAGCAGTGACTTTTTTAGGTGTCGATAGCCCTAAGACAAAAATCCAAGAGAGATATGGCAGTGCTTCCAAGACTTTGACAATTAAAAGGAGCCATCACCCATTAATAGCCATGAAAAGAACAAACCCTTTCCATGAATAACCAAGAGACATGCAAAAATCAGAACAATGTTCATTTCATAACCTCTGTCAAGAAAAACATTAGAACAACTTATACTTCAAAAGATAGGGAAATGGCAATCTTTTATCAACAAGACAACTTCATACCAAAATGGCAGTGAATCAATAACATAGCATATCTGTAACAAATCTTACCTTACCGGTCAATGAATCAAAAGGCTTGTGTAAAAAAATTTGCAGCATGAAGTCCTCATGTTCTCCATCAAACCCTAATGGCAGCTAGGGTTTCATAGTGGCGGCAAATTTCCTCCAAACATCAAAGAGACAAATGAAAGGAATGAAGTGTTTGCATCTTTTTCCGCTTGTGCTAGGGCTTCCAAACCCTAAAGGTGTTGATAGGAGCCAAGGCTTTTCCCTTTTACTTTCATGAAAAGCTTTATTTACATATTTATATCATGGCCTCTTTTGCTTAAGTGTTTGATTAACACTTTTAAAAGATTTTCTAATAAGCCTTTTAGGGGTTTTTATGATAACTCTTTTGCATTTGAATCATTCACTTTTAAAGTGATAATCATAAATTACTTTAGAAAAATGATATTTTTGAAATGCAAAATTGAGAACAAGTAGGAGAAGTGAGTCAAGGATAAGGCTTAGTTACTTCTGGAGTTCATGCATACATCTAGGAGATCTTTTTGAAGATGTGCCAACATGTAGAGAAAAAATAGGTGATTTATTTACCTAATTGTGAGTTCTTCTTCTATTAGAAAGTCCACATGGTTGAGAGTTGAGTCAAGGGGGATTTTTAGGGGGTTAACTATTTGTTTCTTGCAGTTATACTCCCTTTTTGTAGGGATTTTCAGTTACATCTGACCCCAAGGAGTTGTGTTCAGTTTGACAAATCCTTAGGCACTTTTGAGAGAGTTCTCTTTCAGTTAGGTGCATGATTTTAGGAAGGGATTTGAGTTTTGACAGAACATCATTTTTAGAGCCAAAATTCAAATTTGAATTTTGCAGGCAGATTGTATAATTCATTCTTTCTCACTCAGATTTCTGAGAGCGGGGAGAGTTGTGAGTTGGGAAACATGTGTAGCAGCAATTATTCAGATTTTTATAACTCATTTTCTTATGAGTTTAGCAGATTTGTAAGGCAAATATCTCCTAGTTTTCAATAAAGTAAGTTCAAATCCTTCTCAGAATTTTTATTGTTCAAACATTGTGTGTGAGTTCTTGGAGTGGATTTTTGTGATTTCTTTGAAATCCTTCTTATCATCTTATTGCCTCAATATTATGTTCATGTGTAGCATGTTATAGTGCAGGTTGTTAACTGTGTTTCTTTCATTTGTTGAGTGTTTGTTCTGAAAACATTATTGTTTTCTTTCAAGAAAACTTCATTCATAAAATCCTTTTAATGAAACATTTATGCATAAACATATTTATCTAAGTTGTGAATACTTATAGCTTCCTTTATAGAATCATCTTGTGAGGTTTGAAGGCATTTGCAAGTCATTTATTCATTGGTTCATCACCTTAAGCAATAGTTTTTGTCAGTTTTATGCATATCTTCTTATCCCTTTTCTTAATAAATTAGGTTAGTTTTAGGTGATCAAATAGGAAGTTGGCCTATAATCTGGAGGTCTACTCTCATCATAGGATACCCACAGCCTAAGACTAGTCCCATGTTTCATGGGATTGCAAGTTTCTTACACTTGCATTGGGTGCAAATCCTTGTGACAACAGGTATTACTATTGATCTAGAAAGGATAAGTGTCATTATGTCCCTTCCTTTACCAGCACACAAGAAAGTCTTGTAGAGCTTCTTGGGTAGGATTAATTTCGTTAGAAGGTTTATTCCAAATGTAGTTGAATTGTTAAAGCCTCTAACCTCTATGTTGAAAAATAATATTCCTTTCAACTTGTCCAAGGATGGGAAAAATATTTTTGAGCTCATAAAGGAGGCACTTGTAGCTGATCCTACTTTGCTAAACCCATATTTTTCGAAAGACTTCATTTTGTATGCATATGGTAGCATTGATAGTATTTCAGCAATATTGGTCCAAGAAAATGAGCATGGTTTGGAGCAGCCTTTGGCTTTCTTTAGTCAAGGTCTTAATGATTATGAACCTAATTATTATTTTGTTGAAAATAATGTACTGGTTGTTATTAAAAGTTTGAAAAAAATCAAACATATGCTTTCTAACAATAGAATTAGGTTGTTGGTTCCTCACCCTTCAGTCAAAGAATTTTTGATGAGTAAGGACTTGAATGGCAAAAGGGTTGGTTGGGTGACTAAGGTGGTGGAATATGATGTTGATATTAAAGTTACCAAGTTGATTAGAGGAAAAGGTTTGTGTGATAAACTTGTTGTTGATACAAATAACTGTGAAGAAAATGAAGAGAAGTAGGTTTTATATCTTCAAGACCAGGAACAAATAGCTAAATCTACCCCTCCTACAAGCTGGAACAAGAAATGACTCATTTCTTGTTAGCTAGTGAGTGTCCTCGGGGATTTAATAGAGCAAAGAGAAGGTATTAAATACTTCAATCCATTCCCTATGTACTCTTGAATGGTATTCTTTTTAGGAAAGACTTACATGGTGTTTTACTAAGATGCATAGAAGCTAATCAAGTTGACAGAGTGTTGCATGAGTTTCATGAAGGATCAGCTATTGGCAATTGACACTCATTAGGTAAGGTTAATGGCATTATGGGTTGTCATTGATGGCAACTCATCATCTCAGGGTAAATGCTTTCATTTTTTGGTTAAATGGCATTCATTGCACTTAACCGATATTGGTATTCACATTGCTTTACATTGGCACCAACACCAGCATCGACATTCACTTCATACCCAGCTAAGTCCTACTATCAGTAACTTGGTCTGATCTCGGTAACGTGTATGTGGAACTCGGCTAAGGAAATCTTTTGGTCCCGATTATGTCTTCATGGATTTTGGTGGTAACGTGTGATGGCCGACATGGTCATTAGATTTATGTTTGATTTTCATTATGTTTCGGTAGCCAACTTGTTTATATTTCTTGTTGAAGCCAACATGGTTAAGTTAGAAGGATATTTAAGAAGATCACCTCAGCGATAGATTAGAGGTGTTAGACATTATGCGAACTTGCAGTGATTCTTGGTATGCATTTTGGTATGCGATTGAAAGCGACTGTGTGCAGTTTCATGTGCACAACTTAATTGACAATAAAATAGAGTATCAGAGAATCAGTATACAGAGGAGGATATCAGGGCATTCACCAGAACTTATCTAGCATGGTCAGATGTTATTTATAAGTTCATTTTTAGTTGTAAACACTTGTAAGTGCTATGTAAGTCAATGAGACTTCCTATATTTTGTGTTTGAGCAGTGATCTCAAGGTAGTTGGCCTTTTTGTATGTGCAGACCCTCTTATGTAATATTTGTATACCTTAATCAAGTATATAGATATTGTGGGTATCAGCCCCACCATGGTTTTTCCCTTTGCAAGGTTTTCCATGTATAAATCTTGGTGTTATGGTGTTGTCTTTCATTGTGTTATTTTATGTATGCATTTTAATTTTATTTACTGTTAACCAGTTAATAAGAAATATGTTCAAAAATAACTTTACTGGTAGAACACTAATTCACCCCCCCCCCCCCCCCCCCTCTCAGTGTTCTTGGATTCCAACAATTGGTATCAGAGCTTGGTTCCTCGGAAGAATTTTAACCACTTGAGGAAGATCCAAATTTTGGAATCAATGGAAACCGGTCTGCAGCAGCAACTTAGACTTTCTCTTGAGAATCTTGATAATGAGTAGATGGAGAACAGAAAACTGAAAAATAAATTGAAGCAAGCCTGTGAACACATCATTTCATTGCAAGGAAAGCTTTCAATTATCAAGGCTAAGAGAAGGGAACTTTGTGATCAATTAAAAAATAAGAGCAGTGACGAGGAAGATGCTATGAAGGATCATTGTCAGAAACTTACTCAGGAGAACACTATCTTGAAGAATGAGATGCAAGCCCTAACTATGAGGATGTGCAAGGAGATCTAGGAAAACAAGAAAAAATGAAGAAAACCTAGCTCAAGCATTGAAGGATAGATCTGAGGAATGCAATAGATATACTAATGAGAATGATATGCTAAAACTTGAGTTGACCCAGTCCTGGAACAATGAATAGGAACTTGAAAGACAGATCATAATCATGAGGGATGATCTGGTTATTGCAAATGTTTACAAGGACAAGTTCAAGGATATCTCTTATGAACTTGATGAACTACTAAGGAATCAGAGAGATGCTAATGACAAAAGAGGTCTTGGTTATGAAGTAGGAGAAAGCTCTGGTACTGTTCAAATGAGCAGAAGCAAAATCATGTGAACCGGAACCTAAAATCACCACTAAGACAGCCTAATGCTCACAAATTGAATGGTACATGCTTTATTTGCAATAAATATGGTCATATGGCTAGTCAGTACAAAAATAGGAATAATCAGAACAATGCATCATTCACCGGTCTTGGAAATGTAATATTTAATGCATGTAGTAGATTTGGACATATGGCTAACTAATGCATATCAAAAGGAAATCAATTAAATCAAGAAGTTAACAAGGCAATACAAAAAAATAATATTGCATGTTATGCATGTAACAAGATGAGGCACATTGCTAAATATTGCAGATGTAAGAACCCACTGACAACTAATGGAAACACAGATGAGAAGGGAAAAGAAAAAGTGGAAGACATCTAGAAATAGCATGAGATGAGATTGGGTAAGAATATATGATACACCACCGATATAACAACTGACAGAGTCATCAGGTTCTACATCGGCAACAAAAACAACCGGTAACTAAGGCACTCAGTCTTAGGGGTAGGCAAATCATTGAAGACCATGCAGATACCCTGAATTAGGTATGTAGTCAGAAGATTCTAATTGCGGATGGATACTGAGGATATTTCAATGGTTTACTAGAATCTACTTGCAGATCATGTGAACCGGTCAAGCCTAACCGGCAACATTTATTACAATGGAAAATTAGGGTTAACGATGATAAAAAGGGAAAGTTAAGTTATTTTCTTTACACAACGATCAAGTATTCAAGCGAGCGAATTTCCAGAGCATTTCCGAGTTCTAGAGATAAATGAGCGAGCACATTATTTTGAGAAATTTGATCTCCCAACGATATTTTTGAGGTATTTTCGTGTTTGCAGAAACCCTAGCTTTTGTGTTTGGTTGCAATGGCTTCATCTTCATCCAGCATTGATACTCCCTTGGTGGTTGACATTAAGAACCGCCCTCATCCCATTTTCAAGAAGCATCCATACAAATCCCTTTTGGACGAGCCATTATGTGCATTTTCGCAAGTTTATCATGGAGTTCTTCATACGGGGGATATTAGGGCATACATCCACTGCAACATTGAAGAACTTGGAGATTATGAGTTGTCCTGCGTTTTCACTGAAAACCTAATTTTTGACAACCAGCTGAAACCGGAATTTGCACATTTGTAGAGGAAGGGTTTCACGAAGTTTATGGATTTCCTGACTTTTGATGAGGTGGAATGGGTACGCTATGTTTTAAGTTGCATTCATGGAGAATTTATCTAGTTGGACCGGTCGTACAAGATTACTGAGGAAGTTATCAAGAATGTCACATATCTTCACAAAATCGGAGGCGTTCCTGGTACTAGATGTAAATTATCTCACATTGAAATGAATAAACTTATTGGCACAACTTTTGATGGAAGGTCTATGAGGGTAGATGATGTCAGGGACATAGATGTTAAATTTGCAGCAATGGTTATTGGTTATAAGGTATATCAGTCAAATCGGTTAAACTCTATAGTTGGCAACAACATTTTGGTTCCTTATCAGATGGTAAAGGAGGATGTCCATTATGATCTATGTAGTGTAATGCTAAAGGAATTCATGACTAACTTGTAGAAGATCAAGCAAGACAAAAAGAATACTTTATGGTATGGCTCCTTCATCATTTGTTTAGTATTTTTCTTTTTGGACACTGTTCCCGATTTTGAAAAGACATAGTGGGCTTTTGACCACCTGGTAGAAACCCAGATTGCTCAAACTTTGGATAGACAAGGTGATAAGGATAAGAAAGCCAATCTATGGGAATTTTTCAAAATATTTCAGGAGGAAATGAATAATAGGTCCCAGATTCCTAAATCTATAGTTGAGAAATATAAGGACACAATTTTCTTTATGGTAGATAAAGATGAATATATGATGGAGGTTGTACAACCTAGGACTATATGGATAATGCTTATGTGTTATGAGGTTGAGGAAGATACTCTGGTTTCCTATGCACAACACCTTTTGTAGGCACTGATAGATTAAAAGGAAGATAAATTTAGAACTGCTAAGGAGAAAGGACTTAAAGTTCATCTAAACAGGTGGCTCTGGCAATCCAAAATAAGATGACTCGGCTAGCAGCAAAGACATTGATAAGTGAAGGTGCTGACAGATCTAAGGTTAAGCAACATGTTAAAATTTTGGAAGAACAAAGGAAGAAAGAGTTGAAATAAAAGAGGAAAGGGAATCCCAGAAAGCAGCTCAGGCCACACCCAATGTGGTCCCGGTTAAATCAAAAACATCCAAACAACTGGAAGCTGAGCCTACTAGTCAAACACCGGTAAAGCCACCCAAGAAGAAACCTAAGGTGACCTAGCAATATATGACTATTTCTTCTGAAACAGAATCAGATACTGAGATCAAGGAGGTTCCCAAGGGGAAAGGCATTTTTGCTAGAGTGGTAAGGGAGAAGAAAGAAGAATAAAAGTCTGAACCTGTCAAGGGGACTCCTCGGAGAGCAAAGACCACTATTGTACATAAGAGAAAACCCAAATCAGATGAGCAAGCTAAACCTAAATCTAAACAGAGAACCGGTGAGAAAAATATGAATGCACAAGATTTGATTGAACGGATTGTAAATGATGGTAATTTAGATAACATTTCTTCATTCTTTGACAATTTTGGTGAGGAGGATAAGAAGCAAATAGAAGAGGCTATTCTTTAATATCTTCATTCATTTAGTAGGGCATTGATATAATTAGAGAAATTTTTGCCTAAGGAGTTCTTTGACAGATTAGAGGTCAAAGAGCTACATGCTCAATCTTTGGATAGACGGATTAAGCATACATAATTGGTCAATCTTTGTCCTTCAATAACTCCTTTGAAAACGGATGATTTAATCAATAAACTGGATCATTAGAATTCAATCCCAAGTTCAGAGTTAATAGTCTCATGTTGGATAGACTTGAAGAAATCATAAAGGAGACAATTGATCTATGGGTGAGAGTTCTTTTGGGTCTTGGCTATGAGTTAGGTTCTAGTTTTGTACAATCACATAACATTCAGTTACCTAATGATATGAGACCAGCTAATAAACAAACTATAAATACTGAGAAACCGACAAGTACTCAACCGGATACCACTATACCGGTTACTGAGTCCCATTTTGAAATAGAGGATATCCTGACAGAGAATGTATAATAACAGAGGATATAGAGGCAGATGTAAATAAGGTTACAGGTGCTGAGGATACTCAATTTTTGGGTGAGGCACCAAGTAGTGAAGCCACCGGTGCACAAGAGCTAAAGGATAAAAAGGTTATCTCTCCAGTTGATAAGGTTAAGGAGATTGTGGTGGATCTCTCCTCCAGCTTGGCAATTTATACTTCTGCCATAGCTAAAGGGGATTTACCACAACTTTCCATCAGTTTTGACAAACCCTACCATAACATGTCACCAACAAAGAAGATTTTGGCAGCGACAGCACAAACTACTCAGAAATTGGCTCAGGCAGAGTCAAAGGACGGGAAATTGATTGAGCACAGTTTTGAGGTTTTGAACCAATTAGTCCCAGAATTTCAAGCTTAGGATGGTGCAAGCTCTTTTGAAAAATTAGAAGAAATCATTGAATTTATCCCTAAGCATTATGATTCATTACTGAAGATTTCACTAACAGAGGCTTAAGAAAGTTTTGTGGTGGACCGGAAGATAACATTTTTGCAAATGATTGAGATGGACAAGGAGAAACTTCAGACTTATTTGTAGTCCATTGATGCAGCTTTGACTGAAGGAGGTAATGTTTATAAGACTTGTCTAGATTTTAATAAGCTAACCAGCTCCATAGACAAGCAACTATTTGACTATAGGAAAAAATTAATTCAAATTTCTAAATCCTACAACCCGGCAGTTAATTTGACAAACTCTTTGGATGGTCCAATTTTGATGGTTATGGATCAAATTTTTGAATAGGAGAAGGATGGGGACAAAATAATAAGGAAACAAAATGAACTCTGGAATCTAATTGGTCCCCGACTTGATAATCTTCTATTTCATAAAACAGAGTGTATTTCTAACTTGCAGAAGGAGGATCCCACTACTTCAAGAGAAATAGAATATTATGCCAGCATCTTGAATGGATTCATCTTCATTCTTGAATCTCTTAAGAATGGTTGGGACGCTTACTTTTTTATTTTTGAAGAATATGTATGCATATATTTTGAACTTTGTATAGAACCGGCTCATGTCTATAATTGTACAGAATTCTTTGTGGGCACACTTCTTTGTCATTGATGCCAAAGGGGGAGGAATAAGTGAAAAATATATACATTTGTCAGGGGGAGCATCGGATGTATATAGAAGATACATGTACAGATCAACAGATATGGATTCAGTGGCAATTTTCACGAATGGTATCATTTTTCACATGAGTCTTGCCATCAATGCCAAAGGGGGAGATTGTTGGCAATTGACACTCATCCAGTAAGGTTAATGGCATTATGGATTGTCATTGATGGCAACTCATAATCTCAAGTTAAATGGTTTCATTGTTTGGTTAACTGGCATTCATTGCACTTAACCGGTATTGGTATTCACATTTCTTTACACCGGCACCGGCACCGGCATTTCACTTCATACCCGGCTAAGTCCTAATCCCAGTAACTTGGCCTAATCCCAATAACGTGTATATGGAACCCGATAATGGATAGGACTCGACTAAGGAAATATTTTGGTCCCAATTATGTCTTCATGGATTTTTGTGGTAACGTGTGATGGTCGACATGGTCATTGGATTTATGTTTGATTTTCATTATGTTCAGGCAGCCGACTTGTTTATATTTCTTGTTGAAGCCAACATGGTTAAGTTAAAAGGATATTTAAGAAGATCACCTCAGTGATAGATTAGAGGTGTTAGATGTTATGAAAACTTCTAATTATAGTGAGTCTTGGTATGCATTTTGGTATGCAATTGGAAGCAATTGTGTGTAGTTTCACGTGCACAACTTAATCGGTAGCATAATAGAGTATCAGAGAACTGGTATACAGAGGAGGATATCAAAGAATTGACCGGAACTTATCCAGCATGGTCAGATGCTATTTATAAGTTTATTTTCAGTTGTAAACACTTGTCAGTGTTATGTAAGTCAGTGAGACTTCTCATATTTTGTGTTTGATCAGTAAGCTCTAGGTGGCTGGCCTTACTGCATGTGCAGACCCTCTTATGTAATATTTGTATACCTTGATTAAGTATATAGATATTGTGGGTATCAACCCCATTGTGGTTTTTCCCTTTGCAGGGTTTTCCACATATAAATCTTGGTGTTATGGTGTTGCCTTTCATTGTGTTATTTTGTGTGTGCATTCTAATTTCACTTATAGTTAACCGGTTAATACAAAATAAGTTCAAAACTAACTTTACTGGTAGAGCACTGATTCACCCCCCCCCCTCTCAATGTTCTTGGATTCCAACATCAGTGAGGGGACATTTCTCACCGAGAGTTAAAGCTCTAAAGATAATGAAAGGGGGATTCTATTGTCCCAATTTGTTCATGGATGCACACTCATGGGTGAGAAAATGTAAGAAGTGTGTCATATTTGCAGGAAAGGAGAAATTAGCAGCTTTGACTTTGCAGCCCATTCAATTAGAAAAGCCCTTCATGAAGTGGATTTTAGACTTGATTGGAGTCATAAATCAACCTTCAAGTGCTAGCCACAAGTGGGTTCTCACAGCCACTGATTACTTTACAAAATGGACTGGGGTTTTGGCAATTAAAGAAGCAAATGAAACAACTGTTCTAAATTTCTATGAAGAGTTAACAACAAGGTTTGTAGTTCCTGGATCCATAGTTTCTAATAATTTCATAGGAACTACAATATCTGATTGGGCAGTTAGGAATGGTGTTTATCTTAATACTTCATTTAACTACTATCCTCAAGGAAATGGATAAGAAGAGTCCTCTAACAAGAATATTCTCATGATTATCAAAAGGACCATGGAAGAAAATCAGAGAGCTTGGCATACCAAGCTGAAATTAGCCTTATGGACTGATAGAATTACACCAAAAAAATCTACTGGAGTATCACCATACATGATTTTATATAGAAAGGAGGAAAGGCTGCCTATTTCTCTTGAGCTTCTAGCCCTTGATCTAGTCAATTAACTTGATATGATTAAAGAAGAACCAATGACAGCAAGATTAGCTCTATTGGTTGAGCTAGAAGAGGTGAGAGATGATGCAATGAGGAAGATTGAAACTCACCAAGCTCAAATGAAGAGATCATTTGAAGCCTCTCTTAGGGTGTTCAAGGAAGGAGACATTGTTCTAAAATGGGATGAGTTCAAGAGAAGGCCAGGTAAGAATACAAATTTTGATTCTTTTTGGAGTGGGCCTTACATCATTTCTAAGTGTAAACAATATAATTCTTTTCAGTTGTCAAGATTGGATGGTGAAGGAGAGCCAATACCAGTTAATGTGATTCACCTCAAGCATTGCTTCTGAGGTATGATTCAAATCTGTATATATTTTAATAGGTTGTAGGTGTCAAATAAGTGTATTGCACATATTTTAGTTGCATTTTTTCATTTTCCCTAAGTGTCGTGCATAGTTTTGAAGGAGTGATAAGGATTATAATGTTGTAATACATTATAGTTATAGAAGGAAGGTATCCATTATATGAAACAAAGAATTTAGGTATTCTCTATCACACATAATAATCTCCTCCTTATATCTATAATAAATTATAGTAGTATGTAGTGAATAGAGGATGTTTTTGTTGTT